>NC_081345.1:23013401-23042646 GCF_029784015.1 Lycium ferocissimum | reverse complement strand
TAATTTCCGAAATTTCAATTTTGCCCTTGGCCGCCTCCGATGTTCTCGTGTCAATATTTTCCATAAGTAACAACATATCCACCAAATGAAATCAAAATATGTCCCTATTCTTACAAATCACCATTATGTCCAAATTTCCCGAATGTGTGAAACACGGGATATAACAGTTGCCTTCCAAACATGATTCGGAGGTGCCCCTTGAAAGGGCTAAAGTGATTTGTGCTGTGATGGACGGGTTGCCCGTGGACGTGGGGAAGCTTATTATGCAAGAAATACGAGAGGTGGTGATGGAAAGGACTAAGAGTCTATTTTTTTCCCGTCGTTGATCACTTATTTGTGCACCACCGATGAGGTGCCCACAAGGCCGGTGACAAGAAAAGGGGCCCGGTGGGACCGATTCATCCATTGAAGAAGAGAGGGCCGTGTGCGAGAAGAAAAGGAAGACCGACATAGCGACCTGGCCATTTCGGGTTCACCTCTACCGCATCGATTCGACCGATGGAGCGCCGTTTTTACTCCGCCTATACCACTCTTGCCACCACCGCAAGAGGCCGCTAGGCCGTTTCAAGATATTCTCCACCCGTGTCCATGGGATGGACACTCGGTTAACTAGTGACTAGTCTCCCCGCCGGCCCATACGGAGAGGCACGTCTGGGCGCCTCCTTCGGTTCTCGATGGTCCGACATTAGCAGGTGTGTAGTGGAGGAGTGAAGCATATAAAGGAAAACAGGTAAGATAGAGAGAAGGCGTAAAAAGGCAAGAGAGCATGCCCAAGAAGCAAAGCAAGTTTTTGAACAAGATGATGAGTATTCCGAGGAGTGTATGCGAGCACAACGAGGGAGGAGGAAAATGAGGAAGATTTTGTCCCCGCCGAGCCTGGCAGCCTCCGGCCTCCAGGGTGAGCGAGAGATGACTATAGCACTCCTTGTGGGTATGCCTCGTATTTTTTTGTATGTACGTGATGCGGTCGAGGACACTACAAAATTTTTTTAGTTGGGGGTGGCTATCCGGTATTGTTGTATTGTAAATATGTGTTTAGGACCCCCTCGGCTTTTCTTTGCCGCAGTTCTTTTCCGAGGGGTGTTATTTTTGTTGAACCGGCATGGTTAGGATGTTGCTTAGGTTGAATAGAGAGAAGCTTTGATTTATTTGGTGTTACTCAGAATCGATGGCATGTTGCTATGGTTTGTTGGAAATTTTGAACCCCTCGAAATTTGAAAAATGCATACTTAAGACAGTCTATTGGTTGACATATTTGATTCTTTATATGACATTATGATTATTGGTCAGTATTGTGTGTGAGGAATGACTACTTAGGAGGTCACAAGTGTAAAAATAATTGTCCTTATGCCAATGTGTGCGTGAGTTGTTAGTTTGGCTCGTTTATGCATGTTTAATCTAGAACTTGCCCGGTTGGTCTTGTTTGAAATCCGAAGGTTAGTTTGGGTGTGAGATGATCTTAGGCTTTCCTTGCGTAAAAAGTCACTTTGCCTAAATACGCCCTACCAAAAGTAAAAGTATCACTAGTTTCCTTTTTGAGCCTTTTGACTTTTTCTTTGGCTAGCCAAGTATGAAACCTTACCCTTGTACAATTAATCCATCTTCGCACCCGTTCCTCCTTGATACCGCGTTAGATAAGATAAGGCAAAATGCCTAAAGTTGGGGGTGAATTAACTGTGAAGTAGATGTTAAAAACATAAGTTGGGGGTGGTGGAGTTTGCTAGTGGAGATTCGATGTGGGAGTTGTATATATATCTGGAAAAAAAAAATAGAAAATTGTAACACAAAAAGATTTGTAAGTTGGTTAGGAATAAAATCACATCGAGGTCGAAAACTTGAAGGAAAAAAAAAAGGGGGTTGGAAAGAAAAGAGGTGAATTAAGGTGAAGAGATGTGTAGTGTTCAAGGAGGGTGAGTCACTAATATCTAAAAAGTATCCTACCCGTCCCTAAGCCTACATTACAAGCCAAAACAAGCCCTAATGAGATCACAACCGAGCGAGCCTAGGATGAAGACATAGAAAATAAGGGCAAGCCTATGGTGTTTGCATGTGTAGATATGAATTTCTTTGTGAGTGTGAGTATTTTTCTTGTCTCTTTCGTCTTCATCCCATTCCTGTTGTATATATGTGTGCTGGGACACTCTTTTGGTCTATGTGAGGGCATAAGGATGAGAAGTGAGCAAAATAGAGTGACCGCCTAAAGTAGCGTTTGTGCGCATCATAATATGTTCGATAATGTAATGTCATGCATTGAAGCCTATAAAGGTTAGTTAGTCATAGCGTTCTTCGAGCTGTGTATGTTGTTTTAAACAGTAAAATTGGGGTGGTCATTGGAAGAAAAACATGCATGCGGTAGTTCGTAGTTAAAACCAATGTAGACATTGTTATTCTATGATATCTAGGTGTTAGATTGAGTCGTTGTGTTGTATGGCTTGCTCGAGGACAAGCAAATACTTTAAGTTAGGGGTGTTGATGTGGCGTGATTTTTTACGCCACAATTGATGCTTTCCGGCTGTAAGTTTTACTTGTTTTTAAGCATGTCTATGTGATTTTACGTGGTTTTTGTTATGTTTCGTAATACGAGGTCCCTAGAGCCTAAGTGTGGAAAACAAGCAAAAAAGGGGAAAAAGTTGATCACCGGAAAGGAGAGATTTCGGAAATTTTGTTGGAAAATTACTCGCGCGTTCGCACAGTAATCCACGCGCCGCGCCCACGCGCGCGGCTGACACCGCGCGTTCGCGCGCAGTCCACGCGTTCGCGCCGAAGTAAGAAGTGGTGATGCCGACGTCATCCACGCGTTCGCAGAAACATGGCGCGTTCACGCTGAAGGTTTTCCGGCCCGCTCCGAGCAGAACTTGGATTTTGACGATTTTTTCTATTACAGTTCATTTAAAAAGCCAACTGGGAAGATTGTAAAAATTATCTTTGGCATAAAACACAAGTTTGGAGGCTAGGGTTCCTACTATATTTTCTTTCTTTTATTCAATCCTTGTTTATGGGAATTTCTCGGTGACAATTAAGATTGAAACTCTTGTTGTGCTTATTTATTGATCGACATTACTCTTAATCAAATAAGTTCTTGTTATTTTAATTATTCTTGATCTTGAACGTTTCTCAAGGGAGTAGCTAACCCTAGGACTCGCCCATTTACTTCGTTTGAAATTCGAAAAGAGGAAGAACGGGGGGATAGAATAATTAACATGAATTTGGGGCGTTAACCCCCATCTAATGGAAATTGACCTAGGAATAGGCGATACCACTTGTAGCCATATTCGGGTGTTCTTAATGCTCCTAATTGCTTGAGGGATCTTCAATTGGGTAGTCTAGTTAATCTTCGGGAGAAGTTAATTTAGAGTCATTATCCGAGGCTAATTAACATAAGCTTGCTATTATTTATACTTCGTGAAATATATTGGATCGTTACTTGAGAAGTAGTTTCCTTTATTCCATTCTTGTGGCCATTGATCAATTTACTTGCTTTTTAGATTAGAATTTATGTTTTCGTATTTTATCAAAACCTTATCAAAAACCACCATTGATGCGTTCAGTCTAGCTATTGTTAGTGACAATTCCTGATCTGCTTAAATTGCCTACATATTGTTCTCTGTGGGATTCGACCCCAACCTTGTTGGGTTACTATATTTGACAACGTCCGCGTTATACCATTAATGGGTGTAATTTGAGCGTATCACCTTTGAAACTTTAAAACAAATGCTTAGCTCCGCACCATTGTTGCAATTACCCGACTTTGACAAAATATTCGAGATTGAATGTGATGCAAGAAAAGTGGGTATTGGAGCCGTTTTAATGCAAGACCAAAAGCCCATAGCCTATTTTAGTGAAAAACTCAAGGGAGCGACTTTGAATTATACTACCTATGATCTTGAGTTGTATGCCTTAATTCGTGCTTTGGGGAATTGGCAACACTACTTGTGGCCTAAAGAGTTTGTGATTCGGACCGACCATGAGTCCTTAAAGCATCTTAAGGCCCAAGGTAAGTTGAACAAAAGGCATGCCAAATGGGTTGAATTTCTTGAATCCTTCCCTTATGTAATCCAATACAAAAAGGGAAAGGATAACGTAGTGGCGGATGACTTATCAAGGAAACATGTTTTGATCAATACTTGGTCTTCCAAATTGATGGGTTTTGAGAGTTTGAAGACATTGTATCCCGAGGACCCCGTCTTTGCGCAAATCTTTCTAGAATGCGAAGAATGGGAAAGGGAAAGGTGGCTTAGGGATAGATCTTCTACTCCCTATTCTAAGTTTGATGGTTTCTTGTTCAAGAACAAGAGACTATGTGTGCCCATGAGCTCTTGGAGAGAGTTATTTGTGAGGGAGGCACACAATGGGGGATTGATGGGACACTTTGGGATTGACAAAACAATGGGGATTCTTGAGGAGCAATATTATTGGCCCTACATGCGGCGGGATGTGGCCCGAATTTGTGGCCAATGCCTTGAATGCCGAAAAGCTAAATCTAGGCTTCAACCTCATGTCTTGTACACTCCCCTCCCCATTCCTCAACAACCTTGGTTTGACATTTCCATAGACTTTGTGATAGGATTGCCTAGGGCCAAAAGGGGGAAAGATAGCATCTTTGTTGTTGTTGATCGTTTTTCGAAAATGGCCCATTTTATTGCTTGCCATAAGGTTGATGATGCTCCCCATATTGCTTCCTTGTTTGTTGAAAATGTGGTTAAATTGCATGGCATTCCCAAGACAATTGTGAGCGATAGGGACCCCAAGTTCCTTAGCCACTTTTGGAAAGAATTGTGGGGTAGGCTTGGAACGAAGTTGTTGTTTTCCACCTCTTGCCACCCACAAACCGATGGCCAAACCGAAGTTGTCAATAGGACTTTAGGTTCTATGCTTCGGGCCATGGTAAAAGGGAAGCTAGCCTCTTGGGAAGACCAATTGCCTTTAGTAGAATTTGCATATAATAGAGTTATTCATAGCACTATTGACATGTCACCCTTTGAGGTGTTGTATGGTTTTAACCCCCTAACCCCCTTGGATCTAACGTCTTTGTCTCAAGATGTGGTATTGAGTTTAGATGGTAACAAGAGAGCTGAAGCTATGAAGAAGATCCATGAAAAGGCAAGGCTCCAACTTGAAAAGAAGAATCAAAAGGTGGCGAAAAGGGCAAACCAAGGGAGAAAAAGGGTGGTCCTTGAACCGGGAGATTGGGTGTGGGTGCACTTTCGAAAAGAAAGATTTCCAAACAAGAGGAAGACAAAGTTGATGCCGCATGGGGATGGTCCCTTTGAAGTCCTTGAGAGGCTTAATGGTAATGCCTACAAAATTGATCTCCCTCCGGAATATCAAGTTCACAACACCTTCAACATTTGTGACCTATCTCCCATGGAAATGGAAAGTGATGAGCCATCAAATTTGAGGACAAATTCTCTTCAAGATGGGGAGAATGATGCAAGCCCACTTGCCTCAAGGCCATTTACAAGGAGCTAAGCCCGGGAACTACAACAATTGCAAAGCCTATTCATGAAGCGGGAGGCTCTTGAGTATACTTTTGGTGAGCACCTTGGATCCCAAGTCCATTTGTTGATGAAGATTGCTTGGGGAGAAGAAGAGGAAATGGGAAGTTACCACAATGGCTAAAAGATGAAGAGTTGGCTATTCTTGCAAAGGAGATTTCAAGATTTTGAAGAAAGAAGAATAGCCAAACAAGGCCCTTGCCTCATTAAGGGTGTTTATGTCATTTTGCTTTCTTTTATTTCTAGCATAGTATAAATAGTTCTCTTCTTCTTCATGGAAGAGTTAGACTATTTTGGATATTGATATTTTGAGAATTGTAAACTCTTTTGAGTGTTGAGAGCTTGCTAAGCTTGAGATTGTGACATTGTTGAGAGGATTGGTTCTTAGGGTGTCAAATCCCTATTGGTCATCCTAAGAGTTTGGTGCTCTTTAGTTCCTAAATTAGAGGTCAAGTCAATCTAAGAACTTTGGTTGCTAATTTGGGTTTTTAGTTGTGTCAAATTATCTATCCTTTTCTTTTCTTGCATTTTATTTCTATTTTCGTTCTTAATCTTGTATCATACTAGGACTAAAAATATATTTGATGTGAAAGTTATATGTTTTGTATGAAGACTTTTTTGAATAAAAATTCCGAGAAAATTCGAGGTCGAAAAACCCGAATTTTATTTGTTTGGTTTGATTTGTAAATTTAAAAATCCGACGCAATTGGTTTGGTTTGGTTTGATATTTGAAAAATCCGAACCAACCCCGTCCATATACACCCCTAGTTTTGAGAAAATAAATGAGATTTCTCTTTTAATTTAAGATTTCTAGTCCAAGCTTGGAAATGAATAAAAGAGAGTGCTTAGTTAGGCCTTAGGTTGGTACAAATTCAGATTAATCGAGATGTCAATTTTGATTACTAAAGGAGTTAAACCAAAAAAAAAAAAAAAGGTGGGTGAAAGAGCAAAAGGGTTAAGGAAAGAGTGGTTTCATGTTGCTCAGATCCTTCAAAAATGTCATTGATGACACGTGTGCAACTACATTTCGAAAGACCCGAGCAGCGTAAAAAATGGCTATTTGATTTATACACTTCCTTTTTTTTGGAGGGGGGGGGGGGGGGATAAGACACTATTACCCCTAAACTTTGGTCAAATTAAGGTTGCTACGATACACTTTACCTTTTCAGAGATTTTATCAACCATTCAAAAGTATCTCTGGTTATAGGTTCCTCCATACCAACTAAGAAAGTTGTTACAAGCATCATATAGCCACAACTAACAAGTGCATTTTTCATATTCTCTTCACATGTTGGAGTAATATCAGCGTTCAACCATTGAACTTCCTTAAAATAGGCTCTCACCATCCTTTTCATCTGAAAAAAGAAGCAAAAAGAGTAAACTACATATATAGCAATAAGGAAGTATCTTCCTTCACAATAAGGACGTTTTATCACAAACTTTATCATTTTCTTCCATGCAACTTAATTGAACTGAATATATATATACTAGATACGTTAGGCTCGTGCTGAGCCCGGGCCCAAACTCAAGATATAAAAGTAATAATATTTTAATTTTAGAAGTACACTCTATTATATATTTTCTTACTGCATAATTAATATAATTCAGTGACACGTTGAATATGCATTATTGATAAGTCTTCATTAATATTAAACCTTCTTATTAACCTAGTTTGATAATTTTTTATGAGGAAGGAAGATTGACAGAAAGTTTATCAAACACAAAGGGTTTGACTTTCTTTAAAGTAACATAATGTAAATTATGTATAATAATTACAATTTGGTGAAAATCATAAATTGAAAAATATTAATATTTTTATGAATTTATGAGCATATAATTACTATATTTAGAGATGAAATAACTTTTTTTGGTATTTATTAAGTTTTAATTTCATTCATAATATTTTATGTAGCAAGAGTTTATGTTAGTTAAATGTGGTGATTTAAGCTTAGTTTTAGATGAAATTAATGCGGAAAAAAATTAAATAAAAACCTCGAAAATCGATTTAGTTCTTCATAAACAGTTTGTGCTTAAAAATATTAATTCTAAGTGAAAATTGTAATTTATAGTACTTTTTGTATTTTTAATATGTAAATTTTAATTTAAAATAGTAAGTTGATCTAATTAAATTTAGCTTCAAAATTTAGTTAAATCGACTCTCAAAAAGTAAAAAATGAATTAAAACCGGCTTTGAGTTGTAAATCACTATATTCCACCGTGCTAAAGGATTATCCAAAGAAAGTGATAAGTGATGCTCCAATGCAAAAAGTACAAAAGCTTGAAGCAGTATATCAAAGGACAAAGTGTATACGTGAGCTTGAAAAGTCGGTCCAAAGACAGTAATTTAGACCAATGGACAAGGACCACAAAATAAATCTCTGAGGACAACAAAACTCTAGGATTGCCCCTTATATTAAGTAGTAATATATATATATATATAAGGAACTGAATATATATAGATATATCACAAACTAAAAGTGGAAAGCCCCTAAGTGTAAAATTAGTTTACTAAAATACCCTTCAAAAGTTGAAGGACCAAATTAGCCTATACCTAAAATTAAAATTACCTTCCACAACCTTTAATTTAAAAAAAAAAAAAAAAAAGCTTTTCACCTTCTAATTAATCACGGTTGTCCACCAATACAATCATTAATAATTTGCCACATTACCTCAGAGACAATTAGGTTAAGCTATTAAATTGGAATCCTATTAAATGGTAATAATAGCTATAATAACCTGCAAAAATATTTTATCACAAACTAAATCATTTCACCTAGAATTTTTCTTGGGGGCAACGGCTGAACATATTCATTTTAATTAATTTGAAATGACCATATTCTGCCATTAATTCGTAAACTCAAAAGACTTCATCACATAATTACAGAATTTGAAGGGATGTATGAAAACTGCAAAGACTTCAATCGGTTAAATATGGTATTTGAAGGGGTACACCACTATAAATAGACGTGTATCCTCCGGCATATGAAATTCGAAGGGGTACGTCAACATTGCTATATTCATACTTATATTTTATTCAGTGTTATTTTATTTTTTAAAGTAGATTTTATGCATAATTCTACTTTTCAGTGTATCCTTAGTAAACTTTAGATCCTTCTTTGTTTGTTACATTTGAATGGTAATCTTGTGCTTCTTTTTGTAGGTGTATTACAAAGATAAGACAGTCAGACAGAGGAAGCAGCTACTTAGTCTCACCATAAGCGAAGTCAGTGAGGCAATTCCCACATTTTTACACCATCAAAGAGCAGATGCTAAAATTTCAAATATAAGATAAGTAAAAAACAATTCTCTGATTTTGACTCTCTTTGGCTGGACAGTCGGATTAAGTGAAAAAGGGGGAGGAGAAGTGTAGATGATGGAGAAAATTTAGAAATCTCGATGTTGGATTGATAATAGGTTCTTTCACTTGCAGCGGTTATATCGACGTCTTAATTTTCTCTTCTCTTTGTTGAATTGAATTTCTTATATATCTTTAAAAAAAAAAAAAAAAAATATTTGGCATTTCACACAAGTGTAATGTAAGGTCTTAGGAATTTTTCTTTAACATTTCTTGACTTTTCTTCACCTAATTTGTAACTAAAATACTGTAATTATTGCCAAAAAAGAGAAGGAACTGATTGAGAGTTGCTGTGAGTTTTGAACTTTTCTGCTATTGCTCTTGATTGCCAAGAACAGTTGGCTTTAGTAAATATGAGTTGTTCATTTTTGTTAAAATTTGTTTATATAACCGATATATGTAGACTTATTTTAAATTCGTGCGAAGCAAGTTTAAATTTTAGTACACTTACAAAACAGTATTTATCAGGTATATTCATTCCCCTGTGTTACTTTTTATAATTCCTCTATGAAGATTAAGATTATCGTGTTAACGAGCTCCACAATATATACTGGTTATGTTCCATCCATGGTCATATTCGACTATTGAATTATTATGGCATTTTAATTTTTACAGTCCTTGTTGTTTGTTTGTCGTTGCTCTTTGTTATCTTGTTCAGTATTGTGTACCAAAAATCATCAAAGGATGCTAGGTAGTTCCTGCATATCTCTATTGGTCGTATGTGTTAAAATGAGCTCATTTTGTTTGCCATAATAGAAAAGGAAAAGAAGGAAACATGTAAACATACAACTTGGTTTGCCAAGTGTTGGTCATGTGACCAGTTATAACTCTGCAAGACTTGTAACTAGTTTTGGCAAATGCAATTTGCAAATCCACAGTTGTAAGTCCAAGCAATTTGATTGGTTCAAATGGCGGCAGCCATTCCTAGATAAAGAGCCTTCGACTCTCATTTGAAAACACCAACATCTTCACAAATTAAGAAGAGTCCTCTTCTGCCTTTCTTTTCTTTTCTATACCTTTGAGCATATTTTGTAAGAGTATTATATTAAGAGAGTTGAGTGTTGGGAAACACTTGTGTGAATTCTTCTTTGGAGTGATCTTGTGAGGTTATTCTCGTAGGATACTTTTGGGGTTATTAGAGTATTTACTCTAATTTTGTACTCTCTATTGTACTCTTATTGGTATAGTGAAATTTATTCTTCTCCGCTTGTGGACGTAGGTCACATTGATCGAACCACGTTAAATCCTTGTCTCCTTATTATCTTTGTTATTGTCATTTTGCTACGCTATTTTGATAATTCCGCAATAACCCTGACTACCGATCCTAACAAATTGGTATCAGAGCCGGATCTAACCGGGTTAATTTCAATAGCCAAAGATGACTGTAACAAAGACTTACGTTGAGAAATTTGACCGAAGTGCAAACTTCGGGATGTGGCAATTGAAGATGGAAGCTATCCTAATTGTGATGGCTTAGATATGGCACTGGAAGGAAAGGAGAAAAAGCCAGAGAGTATGACGGATCCCGAATTTGCCGTCATAGACAAAAAGGCAAAATCAGGTATCATTTTAAATCTCTCAAATGAGGTTTTACGTGAAGTTTCTACAGAAACCACAACCAAAGGCATGTGGGAAAAACTAAAAACCCTTTATATGAAGAGGACTGTGGAAAATAGACTTTACCTGAAGCAAAAGCTTTATACATTTCGTATGTTTGAAGGTACTTCTATACTCTCACATCTTGATGTATTTGATTCCAAAGATGAGGATCAAGCCGTGTTATTGCTTATTTCCTTACCCCAGTCATTTAAGCATATAAGAGATACCATGCTTTATGGAAAGGATACTATCTCTGACCATGAAAACAAATCTATCTTGAAATCAAAAGAACAGATAGATAGAGATATTACTGGGGAATGTAGATAGAGATATTACTGGGGAAGGTAGTACACCCCACGGGGAAGGCTTGTTTGTAAGAGGTAGATCTGATAAGAAAGAATCAAGTGGTGAGAGGTCTAAATCAAGGTCAAAGTCTAGATACAGAAATGTTGTGTGCAAATATTGTCATAAGAAAGGTCATATTATTTCCGAATGCTATAATTTGAAAAAACAAAGAAAAGCATAAGGAAAAGAAAAATGAGCACGAAATTACTAACACCGCTGAAGCAAGTGTAGCTGTAGATGAGACCAAGGGAACAATATTTTTAACTACTAACAATAGCTTTAAATCTAATGATGAGTGGATTTTAGATCCGGGTTGTACTTATCATATGTGTCCCAATAGGGATTTGTTCACCACATATGAATCTGTTGGAGGTGGAGTTGTCTTGATGGGCAACAATGCTCCATGCAAAGTTATTAGTAAAGGAACAATCCGAATTACAATGCACGATGGTGTAGTGAGAACTCTCACTGATGTTAGATATGTTCCTGACTTAAAGAAAAATCTCATCTCATTGGGCACTCTAGAATCTCTTGGGTGCAATTACACAGGTGAAGGTGGAGTTCTAAAAATCTTTCTAGGTGCTCTGGTGATCATGAAAGCACACAGATCTAGCACATTGTATACTTTATTGGGATCCACTGTTATAGGTGCTGCTGCAGTCTCCACATTAAATCAATCTGATTCCGATGTCACCAAATTATGGCATATGCGATTGGGGCATATGAGTGAGAAAGGTCTTTTCAAGCAAAAAGGGTCTCCTATGTGGACAAAGTACCGCGAATATGGCGATCTGTGAACATTGTGTGTTCGGGAAGCAGAAAAGAGTCAGTTTCAAATCTCCAGCAATTCATCGAACAAAAGGTACTTTGGATTACATTCACTCAGATCTTTAGGGTCCCTCTCGTACCCCGTCAAAAGGTGGTGCCAGGTATATGCTAACTTTCATTGATGATTATTCAAGGAAAGTTTGGGTTTATTTTCTGAAAACTAATAGTGATGTTTTCTTAACTTTCAAACAATGGAAAGTCTTGATTGAGAAGCAAACAGGAAAACAGGTGAAGCGGCTTAGAACCGATAATGGTTTGGAATTTTGTCATGATGAGTTCAACGAATTTTCCAAAAATGAAGGAATTGCACGACATCGCTCTGTGAGGATAACCTCTCAACAAAATAATGTCACAAAAAGAATGAACAGAACTCTTTTGAAAAGAGCTCGTTGCATGATTTCAAATGCTGGGTTGACAAACATCTTTTGGGTAGAAGCTATCTCTACAGCTTGTTATGTTTTTAACCGTGCTCCTTCTGCACCTTTGAACTTTAAGACTCCGGAGGAAATGTGGTCAGGTACTCCTGCTAATTATTCTGATTTAAAAAATTTTGGTTGTCCCACGTACATGCATGTGAATGACGGAAAATTAGAGCCAAGGGCAAAAAAGTGTATTTTCCTTGGGTATGCATCTAGGTGAAAGGATATAGACTTTGGTATCCCGATTCTAAGTCACCAAAATTTATAATTAGCAGAGATGTAACCTTTGATGAATCCTTTATATTACATCCCAGAAAAGAGTCTTGTAGTTCTTGCAATAAGAATAGGGAGCAGGGTATACATGAGCAGGTGGAGGTTGAGCCTGGCATTCCTTCTACGCCAAGCTCATCAACTGTGGCACAAAATACCGTTGAAACTCCTAAAATTGAGCCAGAAGCTGAAGCTCCAGAAGTTGAACCAAATAAGTATTCCTTAGCGACACACGGACCAAGGAGACAAATTCAAAACTAAAGAAGGTATGGAGATTATGTTGCATTGCTTTTTCGGTTGCACGAAATCAGAAGAAATTGGAGAACCATCAAAATTTTCAGAAGCAGTTTTTGGTGTTGATTCAACCAAGTGGTTGATTGCAATGAATGAAGAAATTGAATCTCTCCACAAGAATGGTACTTGGTCTCTTGTGAAGCCGCCGTCAGGAAAGAGAATTGTTGGTTGCAAATGGGTCTTCAAGAAAAATGATAGCATTCCAGGGTTTGAAGATGCAAGGTATAAGGCACGATTAGTTACAAAGGGCTTTAGTCAGGTACAAGGAGTTGATTTTAATGATATTTTCTTACCTGTTGTTAAACATAGCTCCAATCGTGTCTTGCTTGCCTTAGTTTCCATGTATGATTTGAAATTAGAACAACTTGATGTTAAGGCAGCTTTCTTACATGGCAAACTTGAGGAACAAATATACATGCATCAACCCGAAGGTTTTGAGATTAAAGGAAAAGAAGATCATGTTTGTTTGCTGAAAAAATCCTTGTATAGATTAAAGCAGTCTCCAAGACAATGGTACAAGAGGTTTGATTCCTTTATGTTGGGTCATGGTTATTCGAGGAGCATGTAAGATAGTTGTGTTTACTTCCGGAAGTTAAATGATGGTTCATTTGTTTACCTATTGTTGATGACATGCTCATTCTTTGCTAAGGATTTGATAGAAATTCACAATTTGAAAAGTTAGCTGAAAAGTGAATTTGAAATGAAAGATTTGGGAGCAGCTAAGAAAATCCTTGGCATGGAAATAAAAAGATATTGAGGAACCAACAAGCTATTCCTGACCCAGAAGAAGTACTTGGAGAAAGTCTTGGAGAGGTTTGGCATGAAAGATGCTAAACCAGTGAGTACTCCTTTGGCTGCTCATTTTAAGTTATCAATCGCTCAATCACCGCAATCGAGAGGAAGAAGAGGGATATATGACACATGTGTACCATATTCTAGTGCGGTTGGCAAAAGATATGTATGCAATGGTGTGTACACGTCCGGACTTTTCACAAACGGTAAGTGTGGTAAGCCGATATATGGCTTGCCTGGTAAAGCACATTGGTGTGAAATGGATTCTGGTGAGTTCTTGCGAGGTACTTCAAACATATGTTTGGAGTTTGGGAGAAATACTAACACTTTGGTTGGTTTTGTAGACTCAGATTATGCAGGTGATCTTGACAAAAGAAGATCATTAACAGGCTATGTATTTTCCATTGGTGGTTGTGCTATCAGTTGAAAAGCTACATTACAACATGTAGTAGCTTTATCTACTACCGAAACAGAATATATGGCATTGACCGAGGCGATCAAAGAAGTCTTATGGTTGAAGGGTCTATTTGCTGAGCTCAGCTTACACCAAGGTGGTATTACAATTTTCTGTGATAGTCAAAGTGCCATTCACTTGACTAAAAATCAGATGTATCATGAGAAGACGAAACATATTGATATCAAGTATCACTTCATCCGGGAAACCATTGCTGTCTCTGTTCAGAAGATCAACACTAGAGACAATCCTGCTGACATGTTCACGAAGTCTCTTCCAGTTAGCTTTGCTTGAACTTGATTGGTACTTATGAAGAATGATTTAGCCCTATGGGCTTTGCGGAGAAGATAAAGCAAATTTACTATATGAATCAAAATTAGTCCAAGGTGGAGATTTGTTAAAATGGACTCATTTTGTTTGCCATAATAGAAAAGGAAAAGAAGGAAATATGTAAACATATAACCTGGTTTGCCAATTGTTGGTCATGTGACCAGTTATAACTCTGCAAGACTTGTAACTAGTTTTGGCCGGTGGCAAATTGCATTTGCAATTTGCAAATTCAAATAGTAAGTCCAAGCAATTTGATTGGTCCAAATGGGGTACGTTATCATTTATATAAAGAGCCTTCGGCTCTCATTTGAAAACACCAACATCTTCACAAATTAAGAAGAGTCTTCTGCCTTTCTTTTCTTTTCTATACCTTTGAGTATATTTTGTAAGAGTATTATATTAAGAGAGTTGAGTATTGGGAAACACTTGTGTGAATCCTTCTTTGGAGTGATCTTATGAGGTTATTCTCGTGGGATACTTTTGGGGTTATTAGAGTATTTACTCTAATTTTGTATTCTCTATTGTACTCTTATTGGTATAGTGAAATTTGTTCTTCTCCGCTTGTGGACGTAGGTCACATTGACCGAACCACGTTAAATCCTTGTCTCCTTATTATCTTTGTTATTGTCATTTTGCTATGCTATTTTGATAATTCCGCACTAACCCGGACTACCGATCCTAACATTTCTACTATATAGAAGAGTGAGTTTTACTCACTCTTCGTCGTCCGTCGTGGGCCCCTCCCCATAAATAAAAAATTTTGGCCCCCACCCCCATAAACACCCCCATAAATTAAAAAAAAAAAAAAATCCCCCCCCCCCAAATATTAAATAGGCCCACAAAAATAAAAATAAAAATTTTGGGTCCCCCCCAAAAGTGAAACCCATCACATCCAAACTCACGGAAAAAAAATTAAACCCCATATTAACAAAATCAAGCAATATTAAAAAAAAATGAATCCCATATTAAAAAAAAAAAAAACAATGTTAAAAAAAAAATTGTGGGGCCTATATTAAACACCATGCGTATCAAGTAGCAAATACTAATATAATAAAGTTTTAAATATGAGCACAAACTACAATGTTATATTAATCGTGCTTTGAACATAGTATCCCATATTGACAAAATCAAGCAATATATATATATATAAAAAAAGAGTTAATCTCATATTAAAAAAATAAACAATGTCAAAAAAAAAGTTCAGACTTTGTATTCTTAGCAAACACTAATATAATAAAGTTTTAGATACGAGCACAATAAAATGAGTTAAACGAAAAATATTTACTAAAAAAAAAAAAATGAATCCCGTATTAAAAAAAAAAAAACTCATATTAAAAAAAAAAATTGTGGGCCTCATATTAAACACCATGCGTATCAAGAGAAACACTAATATAATAAAGTTTTAAATACGGAGCACAAACTACAATGTTATATTAATCGTCTTTTGAACATAAGATCCCATATTGACAAAATCAAGCAATATATATATAAAAAAAAAGAGTTAATCTCATATTAAAAAAATAAACAATGTCAAAAAAAAAAGTTCAGACTTTGTATTCTTAGCAAACACTAATATAATAAAGTTTTAGATACGGAGCACAATAAAATGAGTTAAACGAAAAATATTTACTAAAAATTTAAAAATAGAAGTTCTTCATGGCCCCATATTAAACACCAACTAGTATTAAAAAAAAAAAAAAAAGTGAAACCCACCACATCCAAACTCTTCGGAAAAAAATGTGGGCCCCATATATATTAAACAACAACTAATATTAAAAAAAAAATGAATCCCATATTGAAAAAACAAACAATGTTAAAAAAAAGTGCTTAGAAAATCAAACAATTAAATCAATAATGATGGATTCGTCGCTGCACATGCGTATCAACCATTAGTGGGAGCATGAAATTATTGTACAAAAGAACATACTTAAAATACTTATATATTAAAATAAGATAGAATTTAATTACTTTTTCATTTTTTCCTTACTCTAATAAATGTGAAAAGAGATTAATGTCATAAAAGAAAAATAATATTAAATAGAGATCAAATAATTAATAAGATAAATTAGTGAAATTCTAATTCTAATTGACGTTTCCTTAAAAAAACATGTAAAAAACAACATGACAAGTAAAATGAGTTAAACAAAAAATATTTACTAAAAAATAAAAAATAGAAATTCTTCATTTAAATAGAAAATCAAATTTCTACTTCGTTTCATCTTAAACATATAAAATTAATATAATAATTTGAATTAGAATTATCCAAATCAAATTTTGATAAAAAAAATTATATGTATTACTTTACCGTTACTCTTTGTATAGAAGAGCCGATTTATAGAGGCAACATCGCCATCCGTATTCGGTCCTATTTTTTTACTTAAGAGTAAAAAAAATCCTTTATATTACCAACTCTTCTAAAAAGTAGATAGAAATGCTTTATTATATTTATTATGTTTACTAAAATAAATATACTTAAAATATATATATTTAAAAAATAACATACAATTTAATTACTTTTTTTTTATTTTTATTCTTACTCTAATAAATGTGAAAAGAGATTAATATCAATGAAGATCAAATAATGAATAAGATAAATTAGTCAAATTATAATTCTAATTCGCGTTTCCTTAAAAAACCATGCAAAAGACAACATGACAAGTAAAATGAGTTAAACCGAGAATATTTACAAAAAATTAAAAAATAGCATTTCTTCGTTTAAATAAAAAATTAATTTTTACTTTGTTTCGTTTCTAACATGTAAAATTAATTTAATAATTTGAATTAGAATTATCCAAATCAAAATTTGATAAAAAATAATAAGTATTTTACACTTTTAAATTAATCGAATTAAAATTGAAAGTATCAACTGATGCTTAAATATTGCTATTATTTTATCTCAAAGAGAAGAAAATAGTTTTCTTTTAAACAAATCTTCTCTTTTAAAAAGTATTAATAAATTTTCGTAGCAAACACGAATAAAATAAAGTCTTAGATACGGAGTACAAACTACAATATTATATTAATCGTATTTTGATACATAGTATGTATGTGTATATATATATATATATATATATATATATATATATATATATAACTACAACTACATAGATACACTATAATCCGAAATGTTGGGCCCGTGCTGCATAGGCCATCTAGTAACTATATAGAAACACGGGTGGATCGTCGTCCGTTCCACCCAAAAAAAAAGAAAGAAAGAAAAAAGAAAAAAAAGGGTGGGCCACATACTAAACACCAAGCAATTTTAAAAAATTAAAAAAAAGTATTAATAAATTTTTGCAGACTTTGTATTCATAGCAAACACTAATATAATAAAGTTTTGGATACGGAGCACAAACTACAATGTTATATTAATCGTGCTGATCAAATTTTTACTTTATTTCGTTTTAAACATGTAAAATTAATTTAACAATTTGAATTAGAATTAGTCAAATCAAAATTTGATAAAAAATAATAAGTATTTTACACCTTTAAATTAATCGAATTAAAATTGAAAGTATCAGCGATGTTTAAATATTGCTATTATTTTATCTCAAAGAGAGAAAATAATTTCCTTTTAAACAAGTCTTCTCTTTTAAAAAGTATTAATAATTTTTGCAGCCTTTGTATTTGTAGCAAACACTAATATAATAAAGTTTTGGATACGGAGCACAAACTACAATCTTATGTTTTGAACATAGTGTATATATATGCATAAAAACGATGTAAAGTAATAATGTCAAAAAAAAAAGTGCATCCCATATTAAAAAATCAAGCAAAGTATTCGTGTAATTTTCAAAGTATCCCATTAAGTCAATAATGATGGATTCATTGCCATATGCGTATCAACCCATTAGTGGGAGCAAATAAAATTATTGTACAGCAAAAAATATGGACCCCATATTATTATTTTTCTTCAAAAGGTTAAGTAGCCAAATCATACATTTTTTAAAATAAGATAGAATTTAATTACTTTTTCATTTTTATGCTTACTCTAATAAATGTGAAAAGAGATTAATGTCGCAAAAGAAAAAATAATATCAAATGAAGATTAAATAATGAATAAGGTAAATTAGTCAAATTATAATTTTAATTGACATTTCCTTAAAAAAATCGTGCAAAAGATAACATGACAAGTAAAATGAGCTAAACCGAGAATATTTACCAAAAATGAAAAAATAGTATTTCTTCGGTTAAATATCAAATTTCTACTTTATTTCGTTTTAAACATGTAAAATTAATTTAATAAATTGAATTAGAATTATCCAAATCAAAATTTGATAAAAAATAATAAGTACTTTACACCTTTAAATTAATCGAATTAAAATTTAAAGTATCAATCGAGGCTTAAACATTGCTATTATTTTATCTCAAAGAGACGAAAATAATTTCCTTTTAAGTTATAAGTCTTCTCTTTTAAAAAGTATTAATAAATTTTTGCCGACTTTGTATTCATAGCAAACACTAATAATAATAAAGTTTTAGATGCGTAGCACAAACTAAAATATTATATTAATCATGTTTTGAGCATAGTGTGTATATATATATATAGTACAAACTTATGTATGTTTATTAGCAATATAAAATATATATATTATCACTATTCTAACACAACTACATATATATAAATACACTATAATATAAAATATTGGGCCTGTGCTGCACGCCATATGTATGAAAAACAAAGTTATCTTAAGAATACTTTTTCGTTGGCTAAAAGAGCAGGGACAATAATTATGTTCAGTTCTACTGAAAGCTAATTAAACCATAAAGAAGCATTTTCTGTAAAAATTAAGAAGACAAGCGAGTAATTTCAGTAATTTGAGGCAAAGCCAGAAGTTAGAATCTGAGTCAAAGACGAAAATTACAGTAAGGCATTTGAGGCCTTTCGTGGGACAAGACCTATAAGCTGGATAGGATAGACATTAATTATTATCGCAAACATAGTGCTCACGAATATTTATGTGATTTTTCAAAATTGTACTCATATGGGATACACGCACAAAGCGCGTGTATATATATATATATATATATATATATATATATATATATATATATATATATATATATATATATATATATATATATATATTAGTCAAGCAAGATTCTCTCATCTTTTGCATACTTCACGTGATTTAAATTACCTTCTTTGGCCAAAAACTTGTTCCATTTCATTGTAATTGTAGACGTCTAGAAGGGCTGATAAACAAGTCTCATATATGACGACAAAGAATCTAGGGCACTAATGTCATCTACAAAATAAAAATAATTTGTATCAAAATCAAATCAAAATAATTTGTATCAAAATATATGTACTAGCAAATTTTTTAAGGTCTTGTACGTACACATCATTTCACAGTAACAAAAAGAAGTACTTAATTATACCTTCAAACACACGTGTTTATTTTCCTATTGATCAATTAGGGATTGGAAAAAGAGTCATGAAGTTTATGTTTTACCTCTGGATCGCATTGGTGAAAAGTACAAGTTCGTCAAAGGTTCCATAAGCATCATAGGTGTCATCAATGATGGAGGTCATGTTGATTACTTTTGTTAGCATTTTTCTCGCGCGACTATACTTAGGCTCAAAATACACTCTTATTATCCAAAAGTAACCTTCCACCAACCTATCTCTTGCATAAGGCAATTTGTTTGTAAAATCCAAATCTTTCCACCACCTGCATCGCAAGAACATCGATTGATCGGTTGTTAAATTTCATTTTGATTAATCTAAAAGGCATTCATAATTTGAATGAAGAAGATTGATCAGATGTACCTTGTAAGCTCGCTAAGCTCTCTCTGGTGAAGCATTTGCAACGCGTTAAAATCCAATTTTGCAAATTTCAAAAGCAAACCGTTGTGTGCATCATTGTTTTCGTACATAAATATGTATTTTCTAGCAGCCAACCTTGGCATGACTTTGCGAATAGGCTGCCTTAAGGCTTCAGTAACTTGAACCTTAAGGGAGTTATTGCACAAGTTGGAGGCCATGGACTCGAGGTGAGTGGAGGTAAAGGTGAGAGCTTCTTCAAGAATTTCCTCCCCGCGCACCCTTAGATGTGCGGCTTCATACAGACTTAATAATTCTTGGACATCATTAGTAAGCATTTCCTTGAATTTTCCATCTTGGTCGGTGAATTGCTTGAAGACGTCTGATTAAGTATCATATATGTTCATTGTTTGAAAAATAAAAATAAAAAATTAACTTGTTAAAATCTGCCCGAAACCCAATTTTAAATGCTGCCAAGAGTATTTGCTCATTAAGTATCTTAATATTGGCTCAGGTGAATACCAAGGTAATAGTTAGATTTTATAGTGACAAATTTAATTAATATGAGCTCACTATAAGTGGAGAGAAAAAAACTATTCAAAAGAGCAGGAATAATCGACGAAAAGAAAAACAAAACAAACGGAAAATAATGAAGCTAGAAGATAGAGCTCACTATAGAAGATAGAACACATTCACCTGAAGATATGTAATTGGCTTGTTGTCTCAGCAGTCGAAAAAAAAGAGCTACTACATAGAGGTTCTCATCATCCTCGTTCTGTTGGGACACAGCAAGTATGTTTTGAATTTCATTATCTAAATGATTTGAAACTCCCAATCGTTGGATTGTGTCTATCAATACAAGTTTTTGTGTGCTATTCTCAGGGGTTTCCAGTAACATTTTCGTGACCTTTTCCTTTAACTTTTCAAGTTCATGTTTCTCTTCGTTAATAATTCCCTGCATGCAGAAAATTGAGCATTATTAACTTTCACAACCTTTATATAAAGTACCAAGTATAATATCTTAGTACTACGTAAGTACTATATAAAATAATTTTGGCAGAATACCTAAAGACCCCTTAAATTATCGTGTTTTATTAAGACCCCCCTTAAATTATACCTGGTCCTACTAACATTACACCCCTGTACTTGGATTTTCTATAATTGTTACCCCCTCAAAGGAACAATGAAAAAAAGAAGGAAAAATTGGTAGCCATATTTTAATGGAGGAGTAGAGAAGATATATGGAAGGAGATAAGGAATAGTCGTTGGAAGGGCTAAATATAAAAGGGAATGGTATTTTAGATTTTTTACACATCAGATTGTTATGATGTGATTGCTATTTTATACTCTCACACGTTAGACGTCATTTCAAATCACTTGGATTATTGAAAAGCCAAGTACATGGGCATAATTAGGACGGATTACTTTTTTTTTGTTTTTGTTTTTGTTTTTTTTTTTTTTTTGTGGTGGTGTGGTTTTTTGTTTTTTATTTGGGGGGGGGGGGGGGGGTGGGGGTAACGATTGTAAAAAAGTCAAGTAAAATATAAAATGAGATAATTAGGACCAGATATAGTTTAAGGGGATTTGAATAAAACATGCAAAGTTTCGAGGGGTCTTTAGGTATTCTGCCAATAGTTTCTGTACATTTTCTTGAAGTAATTTCTCTTTGTTTATACAACAAATCTTAAAACAGAAAAGCATATATCAAAGAGAGAAGCAACAACAATGACAAGAAAAAGAATACGTACTGTGATCAAGTTGAGAAGTGAAGGAGAGGAAATGGTATCCCCAAACTGTTGAATGAAAGTTTGCCAAGTGACGGCTGCTCATTGCTTCACTCATCTCTATCTTGCAAGGTTTTGTTGTTCTTTTGCAGTTTTACTTTCGAAATATGCTGCAAATATAATGAGCTATTTATAATGCCGTTGAATGACTCGTACTCTACAACTTGACTGTACACAAATTAGGGAAGAAGCCTTCTATTATAGGGGTCGCGTACTCATGGGCAGCTATATTTAAGAACCTTGAACCCGTCAAGTTTTGATGTCTTTTTTTTTTTTTAACGCCGTGTTGATTAAATCTGTATCACATAAATTGAAATGTTGAAAGTAGTAAGTGGTGACATTAATTGCGTCGATCTATATGTAACTCAAGTAGCTTGCTTCTTGGATTCACCGTAGATCACATCCCTCAAGCTACAGAGTTGTTATAGCATTAAACATAATGTTTAATTTATGTAGTGATGAGTTAAGATATTTCATAGTTTTGATGATTTGACAAATACGCGAAGGACCAGGTCCTTGATCAGGTCCCCTGGGCACTATACGAAACATGACAGCTATAAAGTTGTATGCACTGTTCCGGCGAATCGATAACACGGAGTGCGACATCTTTGGAGGTCAAACCTGTAGCTAAAGGCCAATATGAAAAGATGAAAGGTCCCTATCCATGGTCACATGCTTAATTCTCACATGCTCCCTAATATATATACAACATGTTGCTAGGTTAAAGATCAACACTTGCAAATCTGAAAATTATATTTCTCTCAAGTGCAGCCGCCACCCCTCTCAAGGTGCTCTCAAGAACAAAGCCTCAACAAGCCAAAGGACCAGATCCCTGAACTGAAGATGCTTCAAGTCCTTAGGTTGTTGAATCTTTGTTCCTTTGTTCTATAAATTGTAAACCTACTCTTCTCTTTTAAGAAGTCGTTTGTAGGTGCTTGAAATATTCTCAAGGGCTACTTGTAAGAAGTTTATCTTCACAAGCTTTTGAGTGATACACTAGGCTAAAGTTAGTCTGGGTGTATTAGTTTGAATTCTCAGAAGTTGTTTGTAGGTTGTTTACCTACTTAAGATTTGAGTGGTACACTTGTCTAGAGGTAGGCAAGGTGTATTATTTTGTTTGGCCAGAGGTAGTCAAGAGTTGCTTACAATAGGGTTGTTGTAAGGGTGAAGGATTAAGAGTTTAATTCCTAGGTTGTAATAGGTTGTAATCTGAACATTACTCAATTTAGTGAAGTTGGAAATCCTCTTTGGGATAGGTTGTGATTTTTAATCCCTTGAGCAAGGAGTTTTCCACGTAAATATCTTGCTTTATTTACTTTCTATCATTACCTGTGAAAACAGTTCAGGGACCAGGTCCCTTAGACTGTTTTAGTGAACATACTCTTAGGTTATGAACCCATAAAGTGTGAACTCATAGGTTCTATCCATTAGTATCAGAGGTTCTTTCTAAAATGTTAACACCTAGAAAGGATCTTCATCATGACTAGTTCACAAAACTTAGAGAAAGTAAAAACTATAACTAGACCACCAAGATTCAATGCAAAGTACTTGGTGGTAGAAGAATGGTGGTTTCCTAAAGAAAGGAAGCACAAGCAAAAATCCTAGAGGAAATGACTGCTGTCACAAATGTGGAAAACCTGGACATTTCATCAAAGAGTGTCCTCTTCACAAGTAGGATCATTATAAGAAAAACTCTGAAAAAGCAGCAAAAAGGAACCTGGTTCCTGACAGAAAGTTCAAAAGAAGAGAAATAGCTGACAACTTGGTTAAGCAGGCTCTAGCTGCCTGGGGGGATTCCTCAAGTGAATTTGAACATGAAGATAATGAAAGAGATATGTCCATGATGGCTGTTGACGATGGACTTTCAAAATATGAATCAATCTTTTCACTCATGGAAAAAATCTGACGATGTCGATGATGACAATGAACAAGATGAGGTAAATTTTCTTGATGTTCAGAAAAACTTGAAAGCTTACTATCAACAGAAATTGATGGCATTAGCAAATGTGTTAATCGATACATATCATGACCTCCTTAAAGAAAATGGAGCTCTAACTGAAGAAGTTGGTGAGTTAGAACAAGAGAAGGATGACATGGTAGTTTCCATCATAGATCTGAAGGAACGATTGATGAAGTAACTAGAGAAAATTCTTTGCTATAACCAAATGAAAAAATGGATGAACACATCCTGTAGAGGAAAGGAAGAATCTAGTAAGATTCAGATTCAGCTTGAAAAAGAACTTAACAAAACCAAGATGAATCTTACTACTGTGCTTGAAAGGAACGAACACCTTCAAGAAGACTTAAAGAGGGTAGAAAATGATCTGGATAAGTCGCTTCGATAGACCTGGTCCTCCGATGTGATTACCTCTATGTACAAAAGCATCACAGGCAGAAGGGAAGGTATTGGATTTTAAAAGGCTAAATCTCCCTACAATCCACATAGCAAGTATGTTACCACTTCTAAAAATTGGCCATGCACTCACTATAGTCAAACAGGTCATTACAAAGATGCATGCAAAGCCAAAACTCAAGCTATTCTGAAAAATAAGAAATTCATTGAAAGGGAATCTAGAATAGAGGGACCTGGTCCCCAAAAAGGAAAAATTGGTTTGCCTGCATGGACTAAAAGAAGCTTAATTCACCCTTTCTATAATTCTAAAGGACCCAAGATAGATTGGGTTCCTAAATCTAATCAGTGACTAAGTTTGCAGGCTGGAGTGAGAGGAAGTAGTCAAAATTGGTACATAAATAGTAGCTGCTCAAAGCATA
This sequence comes from Lycium ferocissimum, assembly GCF_029784015.1. Lineage (NCBI taxonomy): Eukaryota > Viridiplantae > Streptophyta > Magnoliopsida > Solanales > Solanaceae > Lycium > Lycium ferocissimum. The sequence goes on along the minus strand of NC_081345.1, from coordinate 23,018,142 downwards.
TGACTGAAAAATGAAGGATTTTCTCTCACTCAAGGCCTTTCAAGGAGGGAGTGCGTCTTTTGAAAATGGCAAGAAAGGTCACGTTCTTGGCGTTGCAAAATTGGCAAGACGCTCTCCCATGCAATTGAAAATGTGTATTATGTGGATGGTTTGAAGTACAGTTGCTAAGTGTCCTATGTGGCTGTTTCTTCATTATTTATGTTACACCCCGTATCTTCGAAGAACACTTATCAAATTTGAAACATAAGTACGTTGAGTTAGGGTTAAGTAAAACCACTTTGGGCTATAAGGAGCAAGAATTATTAAGTATATTTAATGAGTGAAGGATGTATATAAGGTATACCGGAAGGTTTTATAAGGAAATGAGTGGAAGAAATGGAGTAGTACGATTTTGGAGAAAGGATGGGCAATGTTTTGTGTGAAAATTTTGGTCCAATTTGGGAGACAAATATCTCTTAGCATATGAAGTGTTTTGAAGTGAAACTAAAGCCTAAAATGAAGTTCGTCGAGTCTAGTTTTCAACGCAATAAACCACTCACCGATAGGACATCGGAGTAGAGAATTATGGACGTTACAAGTTCGGCTGATAGAGCAGAAACGCGTGCAACCGATCTGCTACAGTAAAATGCTACAGTGAACCCGACCTGAATTTGGCCCTATATAAAGGGTAATAACCCCTTTTTTTCATCAGATTTTACTAGAAAATTCCAGAAAATGAAGAGAGAGAGAGAGTGAGGGAAAACAAAAAGTGAGCAATTTTCAAGTAACGGAGTAGTAGTTTAGGTCCGGGTAACGCATGGTTGTGATTCTAGTATTGTTTTGCGGTGGATTTTAGCGTGGATATTGAGGATATTTCTATCTTAACAAGGAAAAAGGTATGAATCTTTCTCTTTTGGTATTATTTAAGGCTTATTTATGGAGATAAAGTCGTTAAATAATTGTGTAGTAAGTTGGTTAGTTATGGAAGTTGGAAAACAGCGTGTGGGCTGTTTTATGGTACATATTGGTGTTGGAAATAATGTTATTGATGTTGGTATTGTTGTTGTTGTTGTTGGTTGTTGGATTATGATTTCGGGCTAGGCATATAAACAGGGGAGATCGCCGATTTTCGGCAGAATATAAAGTAGTTTAAATTGAAAAGCTTAGTACACGTATGCAACGATGAGTCTAATGATAGTGTGAATTCTCTCAAATGTAGAATTACGAGTACGGACGGATAAGTGTAGAAAATAGGGGGCCGCGCAGGTATGTTAAGGCTCGTCCCTTTCTTTCAAAAGACATGATTCCTATGTTATGATTCCATACATATTTTTCATAACCTTCTTACTTCCAAAAGTTAGAAGTTCATGATTCTTAAAAGATTCTTATGATGCTAAGGATGAGATATTTTCTATGATGAACATGATGATGATGATTTTAATTCTAGAAATTCCGAAGCTATGATTTGAGGGCATTACGAGATTATTGATCCATTCCATGAATCCCTTGATCTTACTTGTTGTTGATGGTCTCACCTCATGTTACTCGTTCCTTCGAGGTGAGATATAGCGCAGATAATGATTATATTTTCAACGCTATCCAAGTTCATGATTCTCGAGACTTCCATGACATTATCGGTTTCATCTTACGATGGTTGGCTCTTCAAGGAATGATATAGTGACAATGGTAATTCTAATGATGATGTTGATTTCATTTATGTATTTTTATGTGTGTGAATGTATGTATGTATGCATCGCATCCCACTGATCAGTCGGGTAAGATAACACCGCGCCTATATGGCCGGGCAAGATAACACCGCGCCTTAGTGGCCGGGAAAGATGCTTTATATAATACCGTGCCTTAATGGCCGGGCAAGATGCTATATATATTACCGTGCCTTAATGGCCGGGCAAGATGCTATATTTATATTACCGTGCCTTAATGGCCGGTTAAGATGCTATACATATATATATATATATATATATATATACCGTGCCTTAACGGACGGACAAGATATTATATATGGCTATATACGGAAAAGTTCTTTTTTTTAAAAGAGCTAAGCATGTACGACATCCGCCTTAAAAAAGCATTCAGAGACACAAGCTGATCTCTTTTATATTACGTTTTCTTCATACTTTCATTATGTTGTTATTTATGCCTTACATACTCAGTACATTGCTTGTACTGACGTCCCTTCTTGTGGATGCTGCGTTCATGTCCGCAGGTGTAGATAGACGAGACGAGGATCTTTCATCATAGGCTGCCTTCAGGTGCTGGTCTTGAGTGGTGGCTCCACTTCTTCCTGGAGCATTGCCGAGTCTGAGTCTATACATATATATATATATATATATATATATATGAATTGTGTTAAGGGTACGTCGGGGGCCCTGTCCCGACTTGTATACCTCAGTCACGTTCATAGAGGCTTTGCAGACAGTTCCTGTGTACAGCTTAGTCATAGTGTGACAGTAGTAATGTCGGCATCATGGGTCTATTGCACATATACTTATGCATGATATAATGTTCATATTTAGCCTCTTGATCTTATTGTTGCAATTCAAGACATAGAGATTATGAGTTGTAAGTTGGTTCGCTCGGTTTTTGCGAGGTGCCGGGTGCCAATCACGCCTTACCAAGGGTGGGGTGTGACAAATTGGTATCAGAGCAGTTCTGTCCTAGGGTTGTCTGCAAGCCGTGTCTAGCAGAGTCCTATTTATGGGTGTGAAGCCGGCCACACTTATAAACAGGAGGCTGCGAGGCATTTAGGAATGATTGACCTTATTTTCTCATCTTAGATCGTGCGTTGAGCGCTAAGTCATAGGAAATGAAATTCCTTGTACCAACCCTTGATTTCAGCGGAAGAATGGTGCTGACAAAGGAAATGAATGATGATATTGGGATTATAAAGGTAAGTCAGTTTGCTGAAACTACGTCATCAAAATGTGCATCTTCTATGAGAATGAATTGGTCATAATCAAGATAAGTTGATTTTATAGTAAAGCAGGGGAATTAGTTACATGTATTATTTAATGATAAGTTCAGCTATAAGATTGCAGACGGCAGAAGTTGAAGGAATCAGTACAGAGGTAAGTAATGGAAAAAAGGATTATAAGTCAGATATGGTAAGAATGCTGCAAGTATTATTGAAATGTATAGCCAATGAATGGAAGAGAAAGTGACCAGGGAAATATAAAAGGACAATTGATAAAAGTTCAAGTATATTCCGAGTTGCGATGCATGAGGTAAGTTTCATCATCTTTGCATTTATGTTCGATATTGAGGGCCCTGTGAGGCATTGCATGTATTTTCTGGGCTGCAGGTTTGGATAGTAAGAAATATAGGGGAAACTCTGTCAAAATTTTCCTAAAATTTAAGGACGAGGACCAAAGATTTAAGAGATAACAAAGGTTACACATCTATGACTGCTACAAATTGATTAAACGGAGAGTATAGGACATGTTGATATGGGATGATAAAATAAAGATGACGCTACAAGTGGATATCGAGATTTAGTTATTGGAATCTAAAGTACTATTCCGGCTGGACAGATAGTTGGGCATATCATTATTTAGAGTGTCCCCATAAATTTCTATCGAGAATGGAAATGCAATACAACACCATAAGATAAAACCTTTAAGGGGGGAAGCAATTAAGCTTGAGTACGAGCACAAGGACTGACTAAGGTATTGGAGGAATTATGACACCAAACAATGGGCCAATTAAAAAGTAATAGGGAGCTATGAAGCAAGATGAGCTAAGGAAATGCAAGGAGAAGTGTAAGTAACGAGGGCTAGCAAAGCTTCTAAGAAACACGATGGTTAAGGCAAGGGACGATTGAGATGAAATTCGAAAATAGGCAAACGAAAAGAATAGAGTATGGTGGCATAGAACAAAAGATGAATGTGCGGAGCCAGAAAACAAATGTCGATAAATGGGATTAAAGGGAAGTAACCACGAATAGGAATGTGAAGTAATCAGGTCCTACAATGATACTAAGGGATCTCCAACCCGTGAGAGGTATTTAAGGAGATAAGTGTGCAGCCATATTGACATGATTACCTCGGAAATGGAGATTCCTTCCCAAAAGATGACGTAAGAGTAGAATGGATTGCACTTTTGAAGGGGATGTTTCACGAACTTCAGGGTCAATACTATCAAATGACAAGGTGCAACAAAAGAGGAGATAATAAGTTAACAAAGTTAACAGGGAGATAGTGCGCCAATAACATGGGATAAGGATAAGGAGTATCGAACTTCGATCATCAAGGAATGATGAATGGGAAATATTAAGAATATGGACCAGCCTTGGCCATACGAAGGAGAAGAAAGGAGAAGGTGTAGTTGTAAGGATTTTATGATAAGAACTAGAAGCAATAGGACACTGGAAGAACTATAACACATAATTATGATGCAAATAAGTAGTTAAGGGAATTGCGGACAAATGCGTTAAATGGATGAAAGGACGAATCGTGGAAATGAAAGGTGTGGAATGTTAATTGTCAACGGTATAATATAGGCGTAAATCGGAATTGGGAACCCAGAGCAAGAAGAATTTTAAGGGTGTTAAGGAGATAGTCGTGAGGAATAAAGTTAGAGGAGGAAGAAACCCAAGGAAGGTTAAGAATGAAAGTAGGAGAGGTATACTAATGGGTTGGTCGAAGGAAGAGGAGAGAATTTACGAGTAAAGTAACTGGAAATCTTTAACCATGGGAGTAAGAAGGATACTTTAACGAGTTGGCGGTAGGAAATCGATTATTCA
>NC_081345.1:22997684-23013301 GCF_029784015.1 Lycium ferocissimum | reverse complement strand
TCACAAACTTATAACCGAACGTATCATCAAGAGAGATACATTTAATCAATTCCTCTCCGTTGTACTTTCACTGAAGTACCTCAATGACAACCAACCTATTATCATATAAATACATATTCTGATAACGTAGCCTCAACGAAGTGACTTACCTCTGTAACTTCCAATATCATCACTCACTTTCTTCTGTCGATACTGTTCTTCTACTGAAATCAAGGGTTAGTATAAGGAATCTCAAAGAGGTAAAGCGACGTCGATAAGACGAGGACCCTATTCTAGCACGATATGGGGATGCGGCCCTTGGGTGGAGAAGACCCATTCGAGATTACACGTACGGAGTACTACTATATAGAGGCGGGTTATGTGTGCCGAGGTTGCGGGGCTACGGCGATAGGTTATGGGAGAGGCACACTATGCCGTTATTCATTCATCCGGGGTCTACAAAGATGTATCATGACCTCGGATGATCGGTGGGATGGTATGAAGAAGGACATAGCGAGTTTGTTGCTCGGTTCAAATTGCCCAAAGTTAAGATTGAGCATCGAAGCCCGGTGGATTATTACGGGAGATGGAGATTACGACTTGGAAAAATGAAGCAATTAATATGGACTTCATTACGTGCTTACCTCGCACTCCACGAAAGTATGATTCCATATGGGTTATCGTAGATAAAGGACAAAATCAACCCATTTTCTTCCGGTCGGGACTACTTATTCACTCGAGGACTATGCAAAGTTATATATTAAGGGAGATAGTAAGACTTCACGGAGTTCCCACATCTATTATATCGACGGAGAGGTGCTCGGTTTACAGCTAACTCACGGAGATCATTCCGGAAGGATTGGGGACACGGTGAGTCTTAGCACATTCCACCCTCGGGCGACGGACGGCCGAGCGTACTTTCGGACGCCGGAGAGATGTTTGCGGGCCGTGTTATTGATTTCCGAGGCGGTGGGATGATTATCCACTTACTTATCGAGTTTGCCTATAATAATAGTTACCATTCTAGCATCCGGATGGCACCGTACGGTTCTCCGTATTGGCAGAAAGTGCGAGGTCACCTATTCGTCGGTTTGATGTTGGGGAGACTAAGTTAATCGGCCCGGATATGATTGACAAGCCATTGATAAGGTGAAACTTATTCGGAAAAGGTTATTAGCGACTCGGAGTCGACGAAGTCATATACGGATAATCGACGTCGACACTTGAAATTCCAGGTTGGTGATTGGGTATTTCTGAAGGTGTCACCCATGAAGGGTGTAATGAGATTCGGCAAGAAGGGAAAGCTCAGCCCAAGGTATATTGGGCCTTATCAGATTGTTCGTAAGGTAGGCAAGGTTGCCTATGAATTAGACCCACCGTCTGATTTGGAAGCAGTACACCCAGTGTTTCATGTGTCTATGCTTCGCAAATGCATTGGTGACTCTTCTAGAATATTTCCCGTGGATGATGTCCAAGTGACGGAGGAATTATCGTACGAGGAGAGCCCTGTAGCTATCTTTGGATCGTCAGGTGAGAAGGTTGCGTACTAAGGACGTGGCTTCCGTTAAAGTATTGTGGCGGAACAATAACAGGGAGGAGATGACTTGGGAAGTTGAAGAGGAGATGAAGAATAAGTATCCTCACTTGTTTCCTATGCCTACAGGTAATCTAAACTCCTCATTGATTATATTGATTGGTAAATAAAGCTATATGTTATAACAATAAAAGAGACTCCCTGAAGCCCTATAAGACCTGGTGAGACTAGTTTAACATTCGAGGATGAATGTTCTAAAGGGGGGAAGGATGTTATATCCCGTATTTTTGTACCTTGGGATATTTTAAGCTAATCGCGATAAGTTAAGGACAAGACTATTTTGGGATACGAGGTGGAGACTTTTAACGTCCGATTTTATTTTAATGCACAAATTGTTTATAAATTTTATTTGGTATGGAATTATTAATGAATATTAGGGATTAATTAATCATGATTAGATTATTAAGTGGGATAAAAAGTTTAATTACTTCATTAATTGACCATTAGTGGCCGTGTGGGCCCTTTACATGGTTTGGCCAAATTTGATTGGCTCAAGCCATGAGTGGGACATGTGTGACACCTCTTAGGCACCATATAAGTATCAAATTGATGACAAGGAAAGTCATTTTATCATCTTCACAACTTAAGAAAACTTAGAGAGGGAGAGAGAAGCTCTCGGCCATGGCTGGCCGAGATTGAAGCTTTGGATGTTGATCAAAATTTGATGTTCTTCAAGTATTCCAACTAATTGAAAGGTCCCTAGTAATGTGAAGTAGCCTTGGGAGCAATCAAAATATTCATTCTTGCAATTCACAAATTCTAGCCAAGTTGAGAAGTCAAGTGTTAAAGGTAAGGTTTAATCTTCTTTTACATGTATTGAGGATGGTTTGAGAATGTTGTAATGTGTAGTTATGGATGAAATTCATGGAATTATGTATGTTGGTGTTAAGGCCGTGTAGGGGCTGTTTTGTGTAGGAATGGTGAACTAATTTTACTTGATATTTTGGTTGTTGTTGTTATGGATTTTATGATGAGAATGAAGGGTTTAATGGTTCAAGTTGAAGTTGTAATTGTTTGTGGGATATTGTAGAAGTTAAAATGATGTTAGTAAAGTTTCTTGCATTTATGTGAATAATGTTATAACGTGTGGTTGTTGGTATAGTTCATGAATTTGGAAGAAAAGAATGTGTTGTTGTTATTCTTGTTGAACTTGGAAGATTATATGTTGTATTGTGTGTTGGTTGGGCTGTTTTAAAGTGTTGTATGGGCTGTCCGGAGTGTTTTCGAGTCATGTTTGAATAGTCTCGGGTTGATACTTGAATGTATGATTAGTGATGTTGACTTGGTTATATGTGGTTGGTTTGAATATAAGGGAAACGTCGTTTAATTATCTAGAAAGGAGTTACTAACGTTAGAATACGTTTTGAATCTCACGTAACTTAGTAGTTCTTGACGTCTTAATATAGGTTGAGACACTATTGGGCAGCGTATACGTGTCGTGTTGCGAGTAAACGCTAAAGGTATGTAAAGCCTATCCCTTCTTTCTTTTGGCATGTCCTAGATGTAAGTAAGATACGATATGAGCTTTAGGGTAACACTATTCATAAGTTAGAGCATGTTTTATGATTCTTATTCACTTCTTGATATTGGAATTCTTAAAATAGTCGAAGCTCTTTGCCCTCGAGCTTTCTATATGATCGGGTAGTAAATGATACATGAAAGTTCCTATTCCGAAAAACCTATAATGATTAATGACCATAACTTTTATAAGTTGTCTCGTATTAATTTGATACATGTCTATGATCTACGAGGCGTTATTTGATATAGTGATTAATGATATTCAAAGATTCGAGTGTGACTATTATCCCGATACTCGAGCATTGATTAGTCTACTTATCTATTGAGTCTCAAAAAGATGATTTATATATATGGTTACTCACTACTCTGCTCGTGCATCGTTATTACATCTTTCACCGAGTCCCGAGCCGGGTATGTTATTATCATGCACGGTTTCTTTGCATTGTTCACCTCGTCCCTCACTAGAGGGGCGGTATATATATATATATATATATATATGATAAGATGATATGATGATGTGATGATGGTGCGGAGCCCATGATGGGCTGAGTATGATATATGACAGATTCACCGAGTCCATAATGGGCCGGATATGATATATGATATAGACATGCATGATTTTATTTCATAAGACACAGGTACAGTGATTCCTTGATTATCATACTTGCCTCCTGGAATCCCTACTTCAGTTATGATCTTTCTCACTGTATTTTATGCTTTATATACTCAGTACATATCTCGTACTGACCCCCTTTCTTCGGGGGGCTGCGTTTCATGCCCGCAGGTACAGACGCTCGTTTCGGTGATCCTTGACTTAGGATATCTATTCGGCTATCTTGGAGTGCTCCCTTGTCCGGAGCCTAGATTTTTGGTACGAATCCTTCGTTGTATATATGTGTTTATCCGGGGGTACGGCGGGGCCCGTCCGTCATATAATCTTGTTGTTACTCGTAGAGGTCTGTAGACATATGTGTGGGTTGTATATAGTTACCGTCCAGTTGTGTCTGTATGACTTATGTTTTGGGGCGTTCCCATTCGTAGTGGCAGCCTTGTCGGCTTGCGTATATATATGTTTTGGGATGTTGTGTGTAGTGGCAGCCTTGTCGGCTTGCATATATATATATACATGTTTTGAAAGTTGTGTGTTATGGTAGCCTTGTCGGCTCGTGTGTGGCTGGGACGTTCCCCTATATTATAATAGCCTTGCCGGCTTATGTGCGATGTTATCTGTTGAAAGTTGTAACTCCTCAGGAGATAGGTTGCTATGATATGTATATATATGCGACAGATTTGAGACGACGTCTTGCCTTTTTGTATATAAGTTCTTATCATGCTAGTTGTGGACTGATTATAGTAACAGGCATATACGAGTGTCCAGCTCGGGCACTAGCCACGGCCTACGGGGTTGGGTCGTGACATCTATTCATAAGTTTCGAGTGTGATTCATGATCCTTATTCACTTCTTGATGTTAGAACTCTTAAGGTAATTGAGCTATTGCCTCTCAAGTCTTCTATACGTTGGATAGTAGTCGGTATGTAAAAGCTCCTATTCTTAGAGACTCTACAATGACTAATGTCCTTGACTTCCATAAGCTATTTCATGCTATCTTGATACGTGTCTATGATTCCTGAGGCTCTATTTGATATAGTCCATAGTGACATTCAAGGGGTACTTAATATGACTATCGCCTTTGATACTCAAGTGCAAGTTTATTCTACTTATTCTATGAGTCTCGGATGATGATTTAAATTGCATATGGTTGCCCATTACTCGCTCGTGCATACTTTGTTATTACATCTTTCACCGCGTCCGGGCCGGTATATATTCGTGCACGGTTTCAACCATATGTTTTCCGAGTCCCTCACTAGAGGGCCGGGTACGGTATATACATATATGATGATATGATGATGTGATGATGGCACCGAGTCCCATGATGGGCCGGGTATGGTATACATGTATACGACTTATTCACCGAGTCCATAATGGGCCGGATATGGTATATGATATAGCTATGCATGATTTTATTTCATAAGGCACGAGTGCAGGTGATTTCTTGATTATCATACATGTCTCCGGAATCTCTCTTAGGGTTATGATTTTCCTTAATGTATTTCATGCTTTATATACTCGACATATCTCGTACCGACCCCGCTCTTCGGGCTGCGTTTCATACCGCAGTGCGGATACTCGCTTTGGTGATCCTCGAACTTAGGACTTCTATTCGTTTTGTCTTGGAGTGCTCCATTGTTCACTTAGACTTTGGTACGGATCCTTTGATGTATATATATGTTTATCCGGGGGTACGGCGGGGCCCGTCCCGTCATATTTCATTATCGATACTCTTAGAGGTACGTAGACATATGTGTGGGTTGTATATAGATGTTGTTCGTGTGTCAATATGACTTATTTTGGGATGTTCCCGTACGTAGTGGCAGCCTTGTCGGCTTGCGTATATATTTTGGGATGTTGTATGTAGTGGCAGCCTTGTCGACTTACGTATATATATTTGGGACGTTCCCATATATTATGGCAGCCTTGTCGGCTTGTGTACTATGTTATCTTTTGATTGGTTGTGACTCCTCAGGAGACAAGTGACTCCTCAGGAGATAGGTTACCTATATATAAATGTGACGTTCTGAGATAACGTCTTGTCTTTGCAAGCTTCCATATTGTGTTTAATTTCGGGTTAACTATATCTAACAAATATGTATCCGAGTGTCCAGCTCGGGCACTAGTCACGACCTACGGGGTTGGGTCGTGACAAAAACTTGGTGGTTTACCTCATATAATGAGTAAGAGTATGGCCTTTATCAATTGTATGGAGTCTTGTGGTTTGAGTAACTTAGGTTTTACAAGACCTAAATACACTTGGTGTAGCTACTGGAGACCTAACAAACGAATATGGATGAGACTAGATAGAATCTTGATAAATGATGATTGGGCCCTCCAATATCAGAACAACAATGTCAAGCATCTGTCTAGATTAGGTTCTGATCATAGACCAGTTCTGCTCAAATGTAAAAATGACCAACAAAGTCACACCAAATATTTCAAGTTCCTGAATTTTTGGGTTGATCAAGATAGCTTCATGGAGACTGTCCAAACTTCTTGGAATGAAGAGGTAAGGGGCAACCCCATATGGAGATTACAATGTAAGATGAAGAAACTAAGCAAAGTTCTCAGTAAATGGTCTAGAGATCAGATTGGGAATATTCATGAGCAAGTTCAAGACTGGGAAGCCAAGATAGAAATATTGGAAGAACTGGATATCATAGACAACACAAAACAAGGAAGGGAGGATCTCAATAGGGGATATGCAGAATATACAAGATGGCTCAACATGCAGGATTCTCTACTCAGGCAGAAAACTAAGCTTAGATGGGGACAAGAACACTAAATACTTTCATAGTGTTCTAAGAAGTAAGAGAAGAAGACTGCAAATACAAAGGATGAAAAATTACAGAGGGAGATGGGTTCAAGGTGATGACAATGTTGCCAAAGCTACTATTAAGTTCTATAAGAAACATTTCAATCTTGAACTACCTGAAAGAAATAACAGAATTTTGGATTGCATTCCCAGCAAAATCACTGATGAAGACAACCATATGTTAACTAAATTACCAGATGAGGAGGAAATTCAACAAGCTATATTCAATATGAGCAAGGATAGATAAGCATTTCCAGATGTTTACAATGGTATGTTTTTCCAAACCTGTTGGCTTATTATTAAAAATGATATCATTGCTTTTGTTCATGACTTCTTTACTGGAGAATCTTTGACTAAGTTTCTCATACTTGCCTTACTTTGATTCCCAAAACTGAATCCCCGACCACTTTTACTGAATAAGCTTGAGTAACTTCACTAATAAAATTATTGCAAAGATCCTTGCTAGTAGACTTAATCTATTATTATCAAAATTGATTTATGAAAATCAAAGTGGATTTGTCTCTGGTAGATCAATCACAGATAATTTGATGCTCACTCAAGAGATAGTCCATGGTATTTCTAAGGACAATAAAGGAGGAAACGTTTTAAAATTGGATATGGCTAAAGCTTATGATATGTTATCATGGTCTTTTTTGAAAAAAGTTTTAAACAGATTTGGTTTTAGTAATGAATGGACTGCCCTTATTTGGAGAGGAATATCTAATGTATGGTATTCTATTATCATCAATGGAACTAGATATGGTTTTTTCAATTCTTCTCAAGGTCTTAAACAAGGTGATCCTATATCACCTTCTCGTTTCATTATTGTTCTTTGAAGTGCTTTCTAGGTCCCTTAATAACTTGCTGCATGATCAAAACTTTATCCCCTTCTCAATGCATAAAAATGGTCCTCAGATCACACACCTAGCCTATGCTGATGGTATTGTTATCTTCAGCAGTGGCGATTCAAAGTCCATTAAGCTGGTTATAAAACAAATTAGGAACTATGAAATTTCCTTTGGTCAAATGGTGAATAAGGATAAAAGTTTTTTCCCAGTTGGTCCTAAAACTTGTGCATATAGGATTAACAGAAATAGGAATAAAACTAATTTCTTAGATAAAAGTTTCCCTTTTACTTACCTTTTGTGCCCCATTCACATTGGTAGAAAGAGGTTGTCTTACTTTGATAACATGACTGCTAAGATCATTAAAAGATTGAGTGGGTGGCAAGGCAATATGCTCTCTTATGGGGGCAGGCAGGTTCTCATCAAAAGCGTAATTCAATCCTTGCCCATATATATCTTATCTGCTATTAACCCCCCTAAAAGTACTATTGAGCTTAATGAAAAACATATTGTTAATTTCTTTTGGGGTGATGCTAATGGCAAAAATAAATATCATTGGGCTTCTTGGGAAAATCTTTGTTTTCCAAACAATGAATCTGGTATTGGGATTAGAGGTATGGAAGATATTAGCAATACCCTTACTTTGAAAAGATAGTGGCAATTCAGAACCAAAAAGTCTATATGGGCTGATTTCTTAATTGCTAAATATTGTCCTAGAGTGCATCCTGTTGGTTAGAAGTAGTGCCTTTGGTAATTTTCAAGCTTGGAAACATCTTCTATGGGTTAGGGGCAAGTGTGAAAATCAAATTACTTGGAAGATTAATGATGGAGAATGTAGTTTTTGGTGGGATAACTGCACTGAGATGGGACCTCTTGCTCAACTTTGTCCAAATTTCATCACAAGAAACACTACTAAGATGAAGGTCAGAGTTTTTATGATTAACAACACTTGAGATGTTCAGAAATTGTACAACACTTTGCCCAGTCAAGTGGCTCTGCATATCATTTCCATTAAATTGGGACAGTGCAACAAAGGTGATTATACTATTTGGAAAGCAACAGAGAATGGACATTGCTCCAATGGTTCAACTTGGCAAACTATCAGAAAGCACAGATTAACTAATGCCGCCATTAGCAATATATGGCATAAATCCATTCCTTTTAAATAGTCCTTCATCTGTTGGATTTACTATGGCAGAGTTCCTCTTTATAAAGGACTGAACATGAGTGATTCTCAGAATAATGTAGACTGTTTGTGCTGTTTTGTTCCTAAAAATGAAACCTTCAACATGTTTTTGTGGAATGTAATGCTATTGAGTATATATGGAGAGCTATCAGAAATCCATTAGGAATTACTCATCAACATCTGCCTATTAGAGGCTTACTAAATGATTAGTGGAAAAAAAAGAAGCCAGAAATAAGGTTCACAAAATGGTGCTGTAGGCTGCTCCTATTACTAATTGTTGGGAAATCGGGAAAGCATGGGCTTGTTGTAAGTATGGAGACAACAACAAGTTCTATCTCTATAGGATGGTCACACAATGTGTTTAGAATATCAAAGCTATACTTCAAGATTCATTTCCTAACATTAACATTGGAGGAAGTTGGGCTAATACTTGCAGCATGATTGAAAGACTTAAACCAATTATCAGATACACTCCTATCTGCTGGACTAGATCTCAAAATGGAATTATCAAACTAAATATTGATGACAGTTTCATCAAAACATCTGGTAAAGCAGGAATTGGTGGTGTGGTTAGGAAGGACAATGGTTGTTACAACTTGAAATTTTTTTGCGTCGTTTGCGTCGTAATTAAATTAAAGTAAGCTCGGAGAGGTCATGGAACCCTTATAAGGTTAATGAATACTCTTAACAAGTGTTAAGAAAGTGCCTAAAGGTTCCAGAACTAAGCAAATCGAAGAAAATAAATTTGTCAAAAATTTGGAAAAAGTTGGCAGAATTTTGGGCAGATTTTTACTCAACTTTGGAGGGGTATATCTCCTAGTATATTAGGAATTTTAAAGTGTTTCAAAAGCCTAAAATGAAATTCGTCGAGTATAGTTTCCAACACAGCAAACCTCTCGTCGATGCAACATCAGAGTAGAGAATTATGGACATTACAAGTTAGGCTGACAGAGCAGAAACGCGTGCTACAGTAACCGGCTGCTACAGTAACCGAAGGCTCTAGGTCGGTCCAAACCGATCCTAGAGCTCTATAAAAGGGGTTTTAACCTTATTTTTCTTCATCCAAAACCTCTAAAACATTCCCCAACCCTCTAGAATATTTTCCCAACTTCCACCCACAAAATTTCAGCCAAAATCAAGTGGAAGCAACCCAATCTTCCGTCAAGGAAGTTAGAAACTACAAGAGTAGCAAACTTATCTGGTGATTGAGGGTGAAGTTGAACTGATCCAGCCGTGATTCTTGGGTTGTATGCACTGATTAAGGTATGTATAACACCCCTTTGGTCGTGTGTTAGCTTAAATTGATGTTGATAAAGTTGTTTGAGGCTAAACACCGCAAGACTACATCGAAATAAGTTAAGTTAAGCCACTGTTTCGTAGGGGCTGTTTTGAATGTTTAAATATGACCTCTAATGGTTGTAAATTATAGATTATAACCTAAATGTATTGTCCCGACGGTTATTGGAATTATTCACGTGTTAGTTGGAAAAATGGAGAAAAAAATATATAAAATCAACGAATAGAAAGTAAAGGATGAGGCGTAGGAGTATGGATTGTTTTGGAATACATTTAAGGATACTTTGAGCTAAATATGATATGGTGAATATATGTGTATTGTTATGAAGGGTGTGGACTGAATTATGAAAGGAAAGTTGGGTTTGAATGACGGTTGCTATTCGTTAAACGAGCTTACCGCTCGATATGATTCTTAAAGTAATCAAAGAGGGTTATATTGGATTATATTGTAGTTGTTGCTATTGTTGATTGTTGTTGTTGTTGTTGGGCTGTTTGGTGACCCTTGGTGGTCTTTGGGATGTAGTATAAACAGGAGAGATGCTGCCCGAATTTCGGTAGATTCTAAACGGAATAAAATTGAAGGCTTAAGATGAGCGTATGACATTGAGCCTAACCATAGTATGAATGGTTTATATGTAGATTTACGAGCTTGGAAGGATAAACGTTGAGTGGCTAAGCAGACCGAAAGATATATTAAGGCTAGTCCCTTTTTTTCAAAAGGCATGATTCCTATGTTATGATTTCATATATGTTTCCATAACCTTCTTACTTCAAAAAGTTAGAAGTTCATGATCCTTAAAGATTCTTATGATGCTAAAGATGAGATGTTTTGTATGACGAACATGATGATGATGATGATTTTAATTCTAGAAATTCCAACGCTTATGATTCTAATGCTATTATGAGATTATTGAGCTTATTTCATGATTTCCTTGATTTTATCCATTGTTGTTGATCTCACCTCAAAATATTTGTTCCTTCGAGGTGAGATATAGCGATGATGATAATTCCATTTCCAATGCTACCCAAGTTCATCGTTCTTGATATTCTTACAACACTATTGATCTTATCTTACGATAGTTGAACCTCTACGGAAATATGTGGTGATAAAGGTAATGATGATGATGACGTGCTTTTACTTAAGTACTTTTGAATATGTATATATGTAGGCATGTATACTATCGAGTCCCGTAAGGGCCAGGTACGGATACTACTGAATCCTGAAAGGGTCGGGTGCGGGTACCATCGAGTCCCGAAAGGGCCGGGTACGGATACCACCAAGCCTATATGGTCGGGTACGGTGTTGTATTGTATTGTAAGTTATTGCATATGTAAGCATGTGGACGTAAGAAGTGTTTTTTCTAGAAAAAAGATAAATAAATATGACAAATGTTTTAAAAGGTATTATGAGATATAAACGGTTCTTTTATCTTATGCTATTCTTCGTGCTTTAATCATGTTATTATTCATGCCTTACATACTCAATACAATATTTGTACTGACGTCCTTTCTTGTGGACGCTGCGTTCATGCCCACAGGTAGACAGGTAGACGGATTAGACCTTTAGGAACTCCATCAGTGGAATCTCAGAAATGCTTCAGTTGTTCGGAGCCGTATTTGTTGGTACTACTCTTTTGTATACACATTTGGGTATGGCAGAGTCCTGCCCCATCTTTATGTATTCTTATGTTCTATTTAGAGGCTCGTAGACAGATGTATGTAGCAAAATGTTCCTTAACTTTATCAGTGCTTATTGTTATATATTATGTTGGTAGCCTTGTTGGCTTATGCCCATGGACATCATTGTTGATGACTGTACTAAGTATGATATTTATGATTTGCCTATGTGGCCCACCTAGAAATGCTTACGGAATATTAGACCAGAAGTGCTCGGTAGGCTAATACCGGGTACCGGTCATGGCCCCCTAGGTGGGTCGTGACAAAAGTGATATCAGAGCAGTTCATCCTAGGGTATGTCTACGAGCCGTGTCCGTAGCAGTCCGTTTATGGGTGTGAAACGCGCCACACTTATAAATAGGAGGCTGCGGGGCATTTAGGAATGATTGACCTTTCTTTCCCATCTTAAATCGTGCGATAGAGCCATGTTACCAGGAATTTCCTTTTTCCTAATCGTGTGTTATGATTTCAGTAATGCCTATGAAGAGGAAAGCTATAGGGGCCCAGAAAGGCAAGACGGTGGCCGAAAGAAGGACTGAACGGGAGCCACCGGCAGAGATAGAAGAGGGTGAGTCCCGTAACAAGGTTTAATCTCGAACCTCTCCTACTCCACCTATCAGAGGAGCATGAGGGAGCTCCAGTTCCAGCTCCATTACCCTCAATCCCTCTGCCAGATACTGAGGGCTAGCCTATGAGAGAGGCTATTCAGTTGCTCCCAGCTAGTCGCTGCTCGGGCCTAGCGACAAGTTGCGGGCCAAGGTGATAGAGCGGTTAGTGCAAGAGCCCTCGAGGCGAGTATAGGGGACATATGGATATAAGACGAAATTAGGACTAAGGTACGTAAAGATTCCTTTTCAGGAATCCTCTTGCCATAAGATTATTGAGTTAGCAATATAAGGTGGAATAACTAATGAAGGATATGAACGAGGCTTTGAAGGAATTGGTTATGTAATGGTAGATGAATGGGTTCGAAGTCACAAATCGATATAAGATGTACCCTCCATTAAGAAGACGAATTTGTAGATTAAATGAGGTTTATCTAAAGATCAAGTATTTATGTGGCAAGGCGAATAATAGGAGAAAGGTGATCTTGGAAAAATAGTAAAGAAATCATGAAGATCCTTTTAATGGGAGCTTAGGCCTATCCCGGATCAGTACGTCTACGAGAATATATGACTCGTTGCCAATATGTGCAACTGACTAGATAAATTCAGACGACGAATAGTCACAACTAAGATTAGTTATGGATTTGCTGAGAGTATGTACTTGCAAGAAAGAGGAGGACTAATGGGATGTTAAATATATAATAATGGTCCGACACCCTAAGGGACGAGGAGGAAACAAACGAGTATGGAGTCAGAAGTAGGCCTTGTTAAGAGATGGGAATATGGTGTAAAGGAATTAGAAACCACCTCAAAGGGACATTATACTAGTGGGCCGACAAAATGAAAGGACGATTGGCGATAAGTATAACCAGTCAGTCATGTGCATGACCAAGTAAAGATTGAAAGGGAGTACACCATGGAAGAAATTACTTAGAAACTCAAGATAAGAGTATAATAAAGTTCAGAAATAAAGAAGCAAAGAAGGATTGAGTATGATGGTATTCGAAATAGATAATGGACTAAGGCAAAAACTGAGTGAAGGAGCCACCGTGAGCTAGTTGTGAGGATACAAAGTCCCAAAATCACAGATTAGTTAGGAAAACGTTATGCAGGGAAGCCTTAAAGGCAAAAGTATTCAAGCCAGAATCTAGTAACATCTTGTCGATGGAAAGAAGTAGAGTTACCAATTGAGAGGGACTGAAATGAAAATGAAATATTCAGACGAACGCGATGAAGTTATGATATAAATATGTGTGATGGTGATATGAAAATTTCAGGCATAGAATGTTCAGGAAATGATCAATAGGGAATTATTTGATTATCTAATAGATTTGGTTACTCGATCAAGATGTTCAGTTCTCTACTAGCACATGAGGATTAGTGTACACAGGGAAACCTAAAAAAATATAGATTACTCTAGTATTCTTTCCCGCCTTAAGATAAATGGGTATGTAGAACACGCTTTTACGACATCCAAGGATATGTCATGAGTATGTATATTAGAACCTCGAAGAAAATTTGGATAACCAGTTAGTATGGGGTGAATTGTATATGGTACCAGTTATCCTTCCAACACTCATATGGCTCATATGAGGTTCTCTAAGAATGGGAGGAAATACAGATCGTTAAGTGGATGGTTCAAAGTAGGGGAGACAAATAAGCGAGCCCAAAGTTGATCCAACAAGCAGTTGGAAAGAGTCCACTTGTCCAAGATCGGCTATTAACAGCCCAAAGTCGCTAAAAATCCTATGTGAACAATTGTCGATGAGACTTGGAATTTAAAGTTAATGATTGGGTATTCTTGAAAGTGTCACTGATGAAAGGTGTAATGAGATTGGCAAGAAGGGCAAGCTTAGTCCCCGATATATCGATCCCTACAAGATGTGCGCAAGAGAGGCCAAGTAGCTTAAGATTTAGATCCGCCTTCGCATTTGGAGTCGGGCCTATCTAGTTTTTCATGTATCAATGCTTCGCAAGTGCGTGGGAGATCCTTCCAAAATAGGAGGAAATACAGATCGTAAATGCTTTGTAGAAGATGTCTAAGTTACTGAGAAATTGTCCTATGAAGAAGTACCCATTGCTATTCTAGATAGGTAGGTTCTGAGACTCAGAACCAAAGCCGTAGCCTCAGTTAAAGTCCTGTGGAGAAAAAATAATAGGGAAGAGATGACTTGGTAAGCTAATGAAGATATGAAGTCCAGGTACCCACATTTGCTTCCACTCCCAAAAGAGCTCCAGCCAGAGATACCATTATCCTCAGGTATGTGATGCTTCTTGAATGATTTTATCACACCCCAACTTGATAGGGCATGATGGGCACCCGACCCTTACTTAGGGCCGAGCGAACCCGCAGACTCTCATGATACTCATAATCACACTGGGCCCTTAAACCATGAAACGAATGCATAAAGAAAGCTTTTCAAAGAACAACATACTTTTCATCTTTCTCAAATCGATTAAAATCTGTAATCATATGAAATCTATAATATAGTGTATAATGATACATCGGCTTACAGAGCCACTTACAAAACTGACCTATTATATACATGACTCTGTCTGCAAAGTCTCTAACATAAACCAAGATACCATAACATAAATACTCTGACTCGGCAAACACTCCGGAAGGAAATGGAGTCTCGCCAATCCAATCGGGAACGTCTTCTACTCATTCGTATACACGCGTGGCATGAAACGCAATTTCCGGAGAAAGGGAGTCAGTACGGAATATATATTGAGCATGTAAAGCATGAAATACGCACAACAGGATCATACTGAAATAAGGAGTATAGAAAATCGGAACAATAACCGTAAAAATCATAAGGCTTGCTTTTGGAACATAAATCATGCTTGTCAATATCATATCCAATTCATTATTGGACTTAGAAACATAAGTAACTCATCATCATGTACATATGCATATATAACGTGTCCCGGCCCTCCAGTGAGGGACTCGGTAAATAAAATCATCATATCATCATATATATACCGTACCCGGCCCTCTAGTGAGGGACTCGGTGAATAAGATCATAACATCATATATATACCGTACCCGGCCCTCTAGTGAGGGACTCGGTGAATGAGATCATATCATCATATATATACCGTACCCGGCCCTCTAGTGAGGGACTCGGTGAATAACGTACCCGGCCCTTTCGGGACTCGGTGGAGGAGATCCTGTCTCCATCATGTATATCATACTCGGCCCATCCTCGAGCCGGCGCCATCAAGATATCATCAAATATACCGTACCCGGCCCTCTAGTGAGGGACTCGGTGAATAATGCAATGAAACCGCGCACGAATACGTACCCGGCCCGGGACCTCGTGAAAGACATATTGAGACTCGCACGAGCGCAGTAGCCGAGAAACCACGTGCATACAAATCATTAACCTGCACTCAATAGGCAGACGAATCAACGTCGAGTATCCGAATCATAGTCACACTTAGGGCTCTTGAGATATCATTACAAAATATGTCATATAACGTCTT
>NC_081345.1:22923715-22997584 GCF_029784015.1 Lycium ferocissimum | reverse complement strand
ATGATTAACAACACTTGAGATGTTCGAAATTGTACAACACTTTGCCCACAAGTGGCTCTGCATATCATTTCCATTAAATTGGGACAGTGGAACAAAGGTGATTATGCTATTTGAAAAGCAGCAGATGATGGACACTTCTCCAATGGTTCAGCTTAGCAAACTATCAGAAAGCACAGATTAACCAATGCCACCATTAGCAATATATGGCATAAATCCATTCCTTTTAAACAGTTCTTCATGTGTTGGATTTACTATGGCAGAGTTCCTCTTTATAAAGGACTGAACATGAGTGATTCTCAGAATAATGTAGACTGTTTGTGCTGTTTTGTTCCTAAAAATGAAACTCTTCAACATGTTTTTGTGGAAAGTAATGCTGCTGAGTATGTATGGAGAGCTATTGGAAATCCATTGGGAATTACTCATCAACATCTACCTATTAGAGGCTTACCAAATGATTGGTGGAAAAAAAAAAGCAAGAAATAAGTTCACAAAATGGTGCTGTAGGTTGCTCCTATTACTATTCATTGGGAAATCTGGAAAGCATGGGCTGCTTGTAATCGAGACAATAAGAAGTTCTATCTCTATAGGATGGTCACACAATGTGTTTGGAATGTCAAAGCTATACTTGAAGATTCATTTCCTAACATTGACATTGGAAGAAGTTGGCCTAATACTTGCAACATGATTGAAAGACTTAAACCAGTTATCAGATGCACTCCCGTCTACTGGACTAAACCTCAAAATGGAATCATCAAACTAAATGTTGATGACAATTTCATCAAAACATCTGGTAAAGCAGGAATTGGTGGTGTGGTTAGGAAGGAATGGTTGTTACAACTTGAAAATTTTTTGCGTCGTTTGCGTCGTAATTAAATTAAAGTAAGCTCGGAGAGGTCATGGAACCCTTATAAGGTTAATGAATACTCTTAACAAGTGTTAAGCAAGTGCCTAAAGGTTCCGGAACCAAGCAAATCGAAGAAAATAAATTTATCAAAAATTTGGAAAAAGTTGGCAGAATTTGGGCAGATTTTTAGTCAACTTTGGAGGGGTATATCTCCTAGTATATTAGGAGTTTTAAAGTGTTTCAAAAGCCTAAAATGAAGTTCGTCGAGTATAGTTTCCAAAACAGCTAACCTCTCATCGATGCAACATCAGAGTAGAGAATTATGGACATTACAAGTTAGGCTGACAGAGCAGAAACGCGTGCTACGATGTGGGTCACATACGATCGGCCGAAGGCTCTAGGTCGGTCCAAACCGATCCTAGAGCTCTATAAAAGGGGTTTTAACCTTATTTTTCTTCATCCAAAACCTCTAAAACATTCCCCAACCCTCTAGAATATTTTCCCAACTTCCACCCATAAAATTTCAGCCAAAATCAAGTGGAAGCAACCCAATCTTCCGTCAAGGAAGTTAGAAACTACAAGAGTAGCAAACCTATGGTGTTATCTGGTGATTGAGGGTGAAGTTGAACTGATGCAGCTGTGATTCTTGGGTTGTATACACTGCTTAAGGTATGTATAACACCCCTTTGGTCGTGTGTTAGCCTAAATTGATGTTGATAAAGTTGTTTGAGGCTAAACACCACAAGACTACATCGAAATAAGTTAAGTTAAGCCACTGTTTCGTAGGGGCTGTTTTGAATGTTTAAATATGACCTCTAATGGTTGTAAATTATAGATTATAACCTGAATATATTGTCCCAACGGTTATTGGAATTATTCACGTGTTAGTTGGAAAAATGGAGAAAAAAATATATGAAATCAACGAATAGAAAGTAAAGGATGAGGCGTAGGAGTATGGATTGTTTTGGAATACATTTAAGGATACTTTGAGATAAATATGATATGGTGAATATATATATTGTTATGAAGGGTGTGGACTGAATTATGAAAGGAAAGTTGGGTTTGAATGACGGTTGCTATTCGTTAAACAAGCTTACTGCTCGATATGATTCTTAAAGTAATCAAAGAGGGTTATATTGGATTATATTGTAGTTGTTGGTATTGTTGATTGTTGTTGTTGTTGTTGGGCTGTTTGGTAACCCTTAGTGGTCTTTGGGATGTAGTATAAACGGGAGAGATGCTTTTGAATTTCGGCATTCTAAACAGAATCAAATTGAAGGCTTAAGATGAGCGTATGACATTGAGACTAACCATGGTATGAATGGTTTATATGTAGATTTACGAGCTTGGAAGGATAAACGTTGAGTGGCTAAGGAGACCGAAAGATATATTAAGGCTAGTCCCTTTTTTTCAAAAGGCATGATTCCTACGTTATGATTCCATATATGTTTTCATAACCTTCTTACTTCCAAAAGTTAGAAGTTCATGATCCTTAAAGCTTCTTATGATGCTAAAGATGAGATGTTTTGTATGACGAACATGATGATGATGATGATGATTTTAATTCTAGAAATTCCAACGCTTATGATTCTAATGCTATTATGAGATTATTGAGCTTATTTCATGATTTCCTTGATTTTATCCATTGTTTTGATCTCACCTCAAAATATTTGTTTCTTCGAGGTGAGATATAGCGATGATGATAATTCCATTTCCAATGCTACCCAAGTTCATCGTTCTTGATATTCTTACAACACTATTGATCTTATCTTACGATAGTTGAACCTCTACGGAAATATGTGGTGATAAAGGTAATGATGATGATGACGTGCTTTTACTTAAGTACTTTTGAATATGTATATATATAGTCATGTCTACTACCGAGTCCCGTAAGGGCCAGGTACGGATACTACTGAGTCCTGAAAGGGCCGGGTGTGGATACCACCGAGTCCCGAAAGGGCCGGGTACGGATACCACCGAGCCTATATGGTTGGGTACGGTGTTGTATTGTATTGTAAGTTATTGCATATGTAAGCATGTGGACGTAAGAAGTGTTTTTTCTAAAAAAAAAAAAAAAAGGTAAATAAATATGACAAATGTTTTAAAAGGTATTATGAGATATAAACAGTTCTTTTATCTTATGCTATTCTTCATGCTTTAATCATGTTATTATTCATGCCTTACATACTCAGTACACTATTCATACTGATGTCCCTTTTTGTGGACGATGCATTCATGCCCACAGGTAGACAGGTAGACGTATTAGACCTTTAGGAACTCCATTAGTGGAATCTCAGAAACGCTCCAATTGTTCGGAGCCGTATTTGTTGGTACTACTCTTTTGAATACACATTTGGGTATGGCAGAGTCCTGCCCCGTCTTTATGTATTATTATGTTCTATTTAGAGGCTCGTAGACAGATGTATGTAGCAAGATGCTCCTTAACTTTATCAGTGCTTATTGTTATATAGTATGTTGGTAGCCTTGTTGGCTTATGCCCATGGACATTGTTGTTGATGACTGTACTAAGTATGATATTCACTATCTGTCTATGTAGCCGACCTAGAAATGCTTAAGGAATATTAGACCAGAAGTGCTCGGTAGGCTAATACCGGGTACCCCTCATGGCCCCCTAGGTGGGTCGTGACAAAAGTGGTATCAGAGCAGTTCGTCCTAGGGTATGTCTACGAGCCGTGTCCGGTAGAGTCCTGTTTATGGGTGTGAAATGCGCCACACTTATAAATAGGAGGCTGCGGGGCATTTAGGAATGATTGACCTTTCTTTCCCATCTTAAATCGTGTGATAGAGCCATGTTACCAGAAATTTCTTTTTTCCTAATCGTGTGTTATGATTTCAGTAATGCCTATGAAGAGGAAAGCTGTAGAGGCCCACAAAGGCAAGACGGTGGCAGGAAAAAGGACTGAATGGGAGGCACCGGCAGAGATAGAAGAGGGTGAGTCCCATAACGAGGTTTAATCTCGGACCTCTCCTACTCCACCCCTATCAGAGGAGCATAAGGGAGCTCCAGTTCCAGCTCCAGTACCCCCAGTCCCTCTGCCAGATATGCGAGGGACAACATATGAGAGAGGCTAATCAGTTGTTGACCCAGCTAGTCGCTGCTCAGTCCCAGCGGCAAGTTGCAGGTCAAGGTGATAGAGCGGTTAGTGCAAGAGCCCATTATTTTATTAGTCTGAACCCTCCAGAATTTTATGGGTCGAAACCGAATGAGGACCCGCAGAATTTTGTAGATGAAATATCGAGAACTTTACGGATAATGCATGCTTCGGATGTGGAGTTGGTAGAGTTGGCCTCCTACAGATTACGGGATGTTGCAGTTCATTGGTATACGATTTGGCTGTCTTCTAGAGGAGTTAATGCATCTCCTCCGGTTTGGCAAGAGTTTTTAAATTTTTTTCTCCGACATTACTTGCTGCCAGAGGTTCGACGGGCCAGAGCTGATGAGTTTTTGAATCTTAGACAAGGGAATATGAGTGTTTGAGAGTACAGTCTTCACTTTAATTCCATAGCGAGGTATGCTCCAACCTTGGTAGTCGATATGGGGACCGTGTACACCAGTTTGTGAGTGGTTTGGGGCCATATTTGATTAAGGAGTGTTTGACAGCTTCCCTTCAGAATGGGATGGATATTTCTCATATTCAAGCCCATGCCCAAAACTTGGAGAAACAACAGCGGTCGCAAGGGAGTGAGCGCGATTATGATGGAGGTTATTATAAGAAGGCCAGATCTTTAGGTGCTGTTAATAAGTTTGAAGGGGGTCAGAAGCAACAACATTCTAGGCACTCAGGCGATTCAGTGGCTAGTACACCCCCTCGATTTACAGGCAAGAGATTTGATCGTCCTAATTATACCGGACCTGGTCAGAGTTCTAGAGTTTCTGGTTCCTAGTATAAAAGTGAATCCAATCACATAAGGCCGCCCTTACCACGGTGCAATCAATGTGGTAAGCCACATTTTGGGTCATGTCGCTTGGGTTCGGATGTTTGCTATGCCTGTGGTTAGCTAGGTCATGTTATGTGTGAGTGTCCATTTCTAGGCAATCGAAGTAGGGTGCAATTTATAGGATCGACAGTCGGATCATCGTCATCGGTGCACCCTCCAGGGCAAGACGCTCGGACATCAGCAAGTCGTGGTAGAGGTAGAGGGGGAGTGCCCAGCTCACGTATTGACTGATCGACAGGACTTGGACCCTTCACCAGACGTTATTACAGGTATATTGACAGTATTCTCTTACGATGTGTACACACTGATTGATCCGGGTTCTATATGGTTCTATGTTACTCCTTATATTGTTGGTTGGACTGAGGTGAAACATAAGCCGATTAAACCTTCCAAAGTGTGTCATAAATAAGGTATCAGTACGATTAGATGGGAGTTGTAACTTCTTTTTGAAATAGAAACTGGATGAGTATATATCTACGCATGACCCTTGAGTATAAAAATGCTAATGATTTATGAGTACAAAAGGGTAGAAGAGGGAACGACGTATATTGCCAAAAGCTAGATATTGACAAGGACCCTTTTATCACATAAAATATATTGGCAAGGATGTTGTACAGAGGTACGAGTATAGGGACATATGGATATAAGACGAAATTAGGACTAAGGTACAGAAAGATTCCTTTTCAGGAATCCTCTTGCCATAAGATTATTGAGTTAGCAATATAAGGTGGAATAACTAATGAAGGATATGAACGAGGCATTGAAGGAATTGGTTATGTAATGGTAGATGAATGGGTTCGAAGTCATGAATTGATATAAGATGTACCCTCCATTAAGAAGACGAATTTGTAGATTAAATGAGGTTTATCTAAAGATCAAGTGTTTATGTGGCAAGACGAATAGTAGGAGAAAGGTGATCTTGGAAAAATAGTAAAGAAACCATGAAGATCCTTTTGATGGGAGCTTAGGCCTATCCCGGATCAGTACGTCTACGAGAATATATGACTCGTTACCAATATGTGCAACTGACTAGATAAATTCAGACGATGAATAGTCACAACTAAGATTAGTTTTGGATTTGCTGAGAGTATGTACTTGCAAGAAGAAGGAGGACTAATGGGATGTTAAATATAGAATAATGGGCCGACACCCTAAGGGGGGAGCAGGAGACAAACGAGTATAGAGTCAGAAGCAGGCCTTGTTAAGAGATGGGAATATGGTGTAAAGGAATTAGAAACCACCTCAAAGGGACATTAGACTAGTGGGCCGACAAAATGAAAGGACGATTGGCGATAAGCATAACCAGTCAGTCATGTGCATGACCAAGTAGAGATTGAAAGGGAGACACCATGGAAGAAATTACTTAGAAACTCAAGATAAGAGTATAATAAAGTTCAGAAATAAAGAAGCAAAAAAGGATTGAGTATGATGGTATTCAAAATAGATAATGGACTAAGGCAAAAAATGAGTGAAGGAGCCACCGTGAGCTAGTTGTGAGGATACAAAGTCCCAAAATCACAGATTAGTTAGGAAAACATTATGCAGGGAAGCCTTAAAGGCAAAAGTATTCAAGCCAGAATCTAGTAACATCTTGTCGATGGAAAGAAGTAGAGTTACCAATTGAGAGGGACTGAAATGAAAATGAAATATTCAGAGGAATGCGATGAAGTTATGATATAAATATATGTGATGGTGATATGAAAATTTCAGGCATAGAATGTTCAGGAAATGATCAACAGGGACTTATTTGATTATCTAATAGATTTGGTTACTCGATCAAGATGTTCAGTTCTCTACTAGCATATGAGGATTAGTGTACACAGGGAAACCTAAAAAAATATAGATTACTCTAGTATTCTTTCCCGCCTTAAGATAAATGGGTATGTAGAACACGCTTTTACGACATCCAACGATATGTCATAAGTATGTATATTAGAACCTCGAAGAAAATTTGGATAACCAGTTAGTATGGGGTGAATTGTATATGGTACCAGTTAACCTTCCAACACTCATATGGCTCATATGAGGTTTTATAAGAATGAGAGGAAATACAGATCGTTAAGTGGATGGTTCGAAGTAGGGGAGACAAATAAGTGAGCCCAAAGTTGATCCAACAAGCAGTTGGAAAGAGTCCGCTTGTCCAAGATCGGCTATTAACAACCCAAAGTCGCCAAAAATCCTATGTGAACAATTGTCGACGAGACTTCAAATTTAAAGTTAATGATTGGGTATTCTTGAAAGTGTCACTGATGAAAGGTGTAATGAGATTGGCAAGAAGGGCAAGCTTAGTCCCCAATATATCGAGCCCTACAAGATTGTGCGCAAGGTAGGCCAAGTAGCTTAAGATTTAGATCTGCCTTCAAATTTGGAGTCAGTCTACCTAGTTTTTCATGTATCAATGCTTCATAAGTACGTGGGAGATCCTTCCAAATAGTGCCTGTAGAAGATGTCCAAGTTACTGAGAAATTGTCCTATGAAGAAGTACCCATTACTATTCTAGATAGGTAGGTTTCGAGACTCAGAACCAAAGCCGTAGCCTCAGTTAAAGTCCTGTGGAGAAACAATAATAGGGAAGAGATGACTTGGAAAGCTGATGAAGATATGAAGTCCAGGCACCCACATTTGTTTCCACTCCCAAAAGAGCTCCAGCCAGAGACACCATTATCCTCAGGTATGTGATGCTTCTTGAATGATTTCTTGGTCGTGTGTGGCCAATATGGGTATTGATGTTATAGCCCTATGAGGCATTGTATATTTTGAGTTGTTGTGACAGGATGGTAGTGGTACACTTATAGGGGAAACAGGGGAAACTTTAGCAAAATTTTCATAAAAATCCCTAAGAGCTTAACATTCGAGGACGAATGTTCCTAGGGGGGGAGGAATGTTACACCTCAAAAAAACTTCGCGTCGTTTGCGTCGTAAGTAATAATGGAACCTTTATAAGTTTAATGAATACTCTTAACAAGTGTTAATAAAGTGCCTAAAGGTTCCGGAACCAAGCAAATCGAAGAAAATAAATTTGTCGAAAATTTGGAAAAAGTTAGCAGAATTTTGGGCACATTTTTAGTCAACTTTGGAGGGGTATATCTCCTAGTATATTAGGAGTTTTAAGGTGTTTCAAAGGCCTAAAATGAAGTTCGTTGAGTCTAGTTTCCAATACAACAAACCTTTCATCGATACGACATCAGAGTAGAGAATTATGGACGTTACAAGTTAGGCTGACAGAGCAGAAACGCGTGCTACAGTGACCAAGGCTCTAGGTCGGTCCAAACCGACCCTAGAGCTCTATAAAAGGGGTTTTACCCTTATTTTTCTTCATACAACACCTCTAAAACATTCCCCAACCCTCTAGAATATTTTCCCAACTTCCACCCATGAAATTTCAGCCCAAATCAAGTGGAAGCAACCCAATCTTCCATCAAGGAAGTTAGAAACTACAAGAGTAGCAAACCTATGGTGTTGTCTGTTGATTGAGGGTGAAGTTGAATTGATGCAGCTGTGATTCTTGGGTTGTATGCACTGCTTAAGGTATGCATAACACCCCTTTGGTCGTGTGTTAGCTTAAATTGATGTTGATAAAGTTGTTTGAGGCTAAACACCGCAAGACTACATCGAAATAAGTTAAGTTAAGCCACTGTTTCTTAGGGGCTGTTTCGAATGTTTAAATATGACCTCTAATGGTTGTAAATTATATATTATAACCTGAATATATTATCCCAACGGTTATTGGAATTATTCACGTGTTAGTTGGAAAAATGGAGAAAAAAATATATGAAATCTACGAATAGAAAGTAAAGGATGAGGCATAGGAGTATGGATTGTTTTGGAATACATTTAAGGATACTTTGAGCTAAATATGATATGGTAAATATATGCGTATTGTTATGAAGGATGTGGACTGAATTATGAAAGGAGAGTTGGGTTTGAATGACGGTTGCTATTCGTTAAACGAGCTTACCGCTCGATATGATTCTTAAAGTAATCAAAGAGGGTTATATTGTATTATATTGTAGTTGTTGCTATTGTTGATTGTTGTTGTTGTTGTTGGGCTGTTTGGTGACCCTTAGTGGTCTTTGGGATGTAGTATAAACAGGGGAGATGCTGCCCGAATTTCGGCAGATTCTAAACGGAATAAAATTGAAGGCTTAAGATGAGCGTATGTCATTGAGCCTAACCATAGCATGAATGGTTTATATGTAGATTTACGAGCTTGGAAGGATAAACGTTGAGTGTCTAAGGAGACCGAAACGTATGTTAAGGCTAGTCCCTTTCTTTCAAAAGGCATGATTCCTATGTTATTATTCTATATATGTTTCCATAACCTTCTTACTTCCAAAAGTTAGAAGTTCATGATCCTTAAAGCTTTTTATGATGCTAAAGATGAGATGTTTTCTATGACAAACATGATGATGATGATTTTAATTCTAGAAATTCCAAAGCTTATGATTCTAATGCTATTATGAGATTATTGAGCTTATTTCATGATTTCCTTGATTTTATCCATTGTTGTTGATCTCACCTCAAAATATATGTTCCTTCGAGGTGAGATATAGCGATAATGATAATTCCATTTCCAATACTACCCAAGTTCATCTTTCTTGATATTCTTACAACACTATTGATCTTATCTTATGATAGTTGACCGTCTACAGAAATATGTGGTGATAAAGGTATTGATGATGATGACGTGCTTTTACTTAAGTACTCTTGAATATGTATATATGTAGTCATGTATACTACCGAGTCCCGTAAGGGTCGGGTACGGATACTACCGAGTCCCGAAAGGGCTGGGTATGGATACTACCGAGTCCCAAAAGGGCCAGGTATGATTACTACCGAGTCTCGAAAGGGTCGGGTACAGATACCACCCAGTCCCGAAAGGGCCGGGTACGGATAATACCGAGCCTATATGGCCGGCTACGATGTTGTATTGTATTGTAAGTTATTGCATATGTAAGCATGTGGATGTAAGAAGTGTCTCTTCTAGAAAAAATTAAATAAGTATGACGAATGTTTTAAAAGGTATTATGAGATATAAATGGTTCTTTTATCTTATGCTATTTTTCGTGCTTTAATTATGTTATTTTTCATGCCTTACATACTCAGTACACTATTCGTACTGATGCCCTTTCTTGTGGACGCTGCGTTCATGCCTGCAGGTAGAAAGGTAGACGGATCAGACCTTTAAGAGCTCTATCAACGGAATCTCAGAAGCGCTCCCGTTGTTCGGAGCCGCATTTGTTGGTACTACTCTTTTGTATACACATTTGGGTATGGCAGAGTCCTGCACCGTCTTCATGTATTCATGTGTTCTATTTAGAAGCTCGTAGACAGATGTATGTAGCAAGATGTTCCTTAACTTTATCAGTGCTTATTGTTATATAGTATGTTCGTAGCCTTGTTGGCTTATGCTCATGGACATCGTTGTTGATGACTGTACTAATTATGATATTCACGATCTGTCTATGTGGCTCACCTAGAAATTCTTACGTAATGTTAGACCAGAGGTGCTCAGTAGGCTAATACTAGGTACCCGTCATGGCCCCCTAGTTGAATCGTGACAATGGTGATTTTAGCTCTGGTTTCTCTATTCCAGTACTGGCTGAAAATAGTAATCACACTGAGGCTGAAGCTGCTAAGTATGGTGTGGAGTGGTGTATTCAGCATGGTCACACAAATCTCCACATAGAACTTGATTCTATGATAATTACTAAAATGCTCATTCAACAAGACACTAGCAATTTGAAACTCAAACACATTATCAACAGTACTTCAAGTATGCTCAGCAGTGCTAATCATGTCATCTCTCATTGTTTTAAAGAAGCAAATCAAGTAGCTAACTTATTGGCTAAGATGACATCTACAAGTGGAAACAAGACCTTCTATCAGTCTCTTCAAGATCTTCCTAGAGAGGAAAAGGGGCTGCTTCAACTTGACAAATGGCAAACACCTACTTTTAGAAGGAAATATGAGAAATGTAACTTTTTTGTTAGTTAATTTTCTTGTTATTTTGGGAAAGGACTTTGTATAGGCTAATCCTTTCCTTAGATTGTTTTGCAATATCTTTTGTAGTCTTGAGGCAAGGTTCCATGTCCCCCTCTAGTCATTGTAAGTTACTTACATAAATTAACATGGTAGAGGTCCAAGCCAAACCCCCCACACCATAGGCTCACAACCTAGTGGTGATGGCTTAAATTTTTTTTTAAAAAAATCGCTTTCGTAAATCAACTACATGAAAAAGATATTTAAATCAAGATAGAGTAGTCAAAGTTCTAACGTTTTAACAATTAGTTTACTAATAATACTGGTTTATATATTTGTTAGTATTATAATACTAAGATATATGAATTGTATATGTAACTATATACTTCAGTATGATATTCGATATTTCGGTATTTTCTTTATGAATACCGAATACCATACCGAATACCAAACTTTTTTAAAATGCATACCAAATACCATAATACCGAAACCGGAGTATAAAAAATTTCGGTTTCGATATGGTAATCGGTATCTACCATACCATGCACACGCCTACCTTGTCCTGGAAGTAGGAAAAATAAGAAATTTCATCTACACTAATTGTCTTATACCCACCCTACAACACGCCCCACTAACCCCATAGCCCCCATCCCACCACCCCCACACTCCTAACCCCCCATCTCAACCCCAATAGTGTTTGCCTAGATCATATATTTACTTTTGAGACAGTACTTTTTGCTAATTACCAAACACCACAAAATATGAAAAAACCCCACTTAGTAAAACATTTTCCTTCATACCAAACATACCCATAGTTAACTTTGAGATTTTTAACGGATGTTTTAGTAGACTCGAAACTTAACAGACGCACCTTTTTTGTTTGACTGAGATTTTTTTTTTTTTTGAAGATTTTGGTTTGTTAAATGAAATACTACAAGCATGTTAGTATTAACCTTTAGGTGAGAGTTGCAAGCATGAACGTAATAGATATAACCATGAAAGTAAACATTGAAAAAACGGGACTAGATAGTACAACTTCATGTTGTGTTTTATTGAAAAGAAACATGAGTAAAAAGACAATCCAACTGCTGAACTCTTTTTCCTGATAAAGTAGAGGGAACTTCCTCTCAGAAGGTGCATCATATTTTGACAGATTCAACAAACAACAAGTTAATCATGTCTTTAAGTTTGCCTTTGGAGTTTGTGTATCCATCTTTCTCTTGGTACAGAGTGTCTATCACACGTGCAAGATTCAAAACTCGTTCGAGGACAAACATTGGTACTTCAGTAGGATGGAGGAATTCTCTGTTTATATCTTTCCATGCATTCGTGACTTCTTTCTGAAACTCAATGTATGCCTCTTGCTTTGAAGCTCCACTCTCTTTCATGTAGCTTTCAATTATTGAAGCTACATGTCCTCTTTGTTGTTCGTCCTACATCAAATATATACATTTCATATCTTCAATATAGTTACACATTTAAACATTTTCATCATTCATATTCCAAGACTATTTGAAGCCAATCCAATTCATATATTTCTTTTCCTTCTGTATACATATGTCTATTTTATTATTTTGTGCCAATGAACCTTCAAAATATTAAGCGAGATTACTCTGTATCTACTTCTGAAAAAATAAAATAGTAAATGAGATACTGTTGTTGTACTTACTTCATGTCCAGCAATATCATCCATTAGTCTGCTAATTACTGTTGAAGCTCGAACGATTAAAGGTTCATTTATCATCCATTCAAAAGTCTCTCTGCTTATAAATTCCTCCATACCAACTAAGGAAGTTGTTGAAAGCATCATATAGGCACAACTTACAAGTGCATTTTTCATATTCTCTTCACATGTTGGAATATATTGAGCGTCCAACCATTGGGCTTCCTTAAAATAGGCTCTCACCAACTTTTTCATCTAGAAAAGAAGCAAAACAAGTAAACTAGATATAAATAAGGAAAAATCTTCTTTTGTAATGAGGACGTTTTATCAGAAAAGTAGTTATCATTTCTTCCCAATAACTTAATACTGATTAGTTAAGCAAGATAACCTCATTTTTTGCATAGTTCACGCGATCCGATTTACATCGTTTGGCCAAAACTTCTTCATTTTCATTGTAAATGTCCAGAAGGGCTTGATAAGCAGGTCTCATATATGGCGGCAATGAATCTAGGGCACTAATGTCCCATCTACAAAATCAGAATTATTTGTATATCAAAATCAACACTAGCAAATTAAATTTTAACATCTTGTACGTACATATCATATCATTTCACAGTAACAACATGAAGTACTTAATTATACCTTCAAGTGTACATGTTTATTTTCCTATTGATCAAAAAGGGATGGAAATAAGATTGGTGAAGTTTATATTTTACCTCTGAATCGCATCGGTAAAAGGCACAAGTTCGTCAAAGGTTGCATAAGCATCATAGGTGTCATCAATGATGGAGGTCATTTTGATTACTTTTGTTAGCATTTTTCTCGCGCGACTATACTTAGGCTCAAAATACATTCCAATTATCCAAAAGTAACACTCCACCAATCTGTCTCTTGCATAGGGCAATTTGTTTGCAAAATCTAAATCTTTCCACCACCTACATCACAAGAACATAGATTGATCACTTGTTGCATTTCATTTTGATTAACCTAAAATTAAATGCATTCATTATTTGAATGAAGAAGATTGATCAAATACTATACCTTGTAAGCTCGCTAAGCTCTGCCTGGTGCAGCTTTTGCAATGCGTTAAAATCCAACTTTGCAAATTTCAAAAGCAAATCGGTGTGTGCATTAGTAATGTTTTCGTAAATAAATATGTATTTTCTTGCACCCAACCTTGGCAAGGTTTTGCGAATGGGCTGCTTTAACGCCTCCGTAACTTGAAACTTAAGCGAGTTGTTGCTCAAGTTGGGGACCATGAACTCGAGATGCATGGTGGTAAAGGTAAGAGCTTCTTCAAGAATCTCCTCCCCACGCACTCTCAGATGTGCTGCTTCATACAGACTCAATAATCCTTGGACATCATTAGTAAGTATTTCCTTGAATTTTCCATCTTGGTCGGTGAATTGCTTGAAGACGTCTGATTAAATATCATGTTCATTGTTTGACAAAAAAAAAAACTTGTTAAAAGCTATAGAAACACAATTTTAAATGCTGCCAAAAGTATTTACTCTTTAAGCATTTTAATATTGGCTGGAGGTGAATACCAAGGTAAGAGTTAGAATTTTTTGTGACAAATTTAATTAATATGATCTCACTATAAGTGGAGAGATACGACCATTCAAAAGAGCAGGAATAATCGACCAAAAGAAAAATTAGACAAACGGAAAAGATTGAAGCTGTACAAGATAGAACACATTCACCTGAAGATATGTCATGGCCATGTTGTCTCAGCAGTCGAAAACGAAGAGCAACAATGTAAAGGTTGTCTTGATTTTCACTCTGTAATTGGGACGCATCAAAGATGTTTTGCATTGATGTCTCAATTTCATTATCGAAATGATATGCTACTCCCAATCGCTGGATTGTGTCTATCAACACAAGTTTTTGTGTGCTATTCTCAGGGGTTTCCACTAACATTTTCCTGACTTTTTCTTTTAACTCTTCAAGTTCATGTTTCTCTTGGGTACTAATTTCCTGCATGCCAAAATTGAGCATTACGCATTAACTTTCACACCCTTTATACAAAGTACCAGTATGATGTCTTATCTTACTATTAGAAACAGAGGTTTTTCCCACCGACATTCAGCGGGTAATTTGTGTTATAAAACATGATTTTCCCACCTCATTCTCACTATTATTTAGGTTTTTCCCAACTTAGCTCATAAAAGTTTTTCCCACCTACTTGTAATTATAAGTACTACACTACGAGAAAACACATGGTGGGAAACAAGTTCTCATTGAAACACTGGGAAACTTCCTAATTTTTCCGTGTGAAAACACTATTATTTAGGTTTTTCCCACCGACATTCAGTGGGAGTAGCCACTAATCATTTTTCAATGGGGGTAGCCACTAAACGTTTTTCAGTACACTGACATTCTGCTTGTAATTATAAGTACTACTGCTACTATATTAAAAAATCATTTTCGTACATTTCCTTGTAGTATTTTCTATTCGTTTAGAAAAGAAATCTCAAAAAGAAGAAAAGAGAAGCATATATCATTACTGTGAATTGAGAATTGTAGGAGAGGAAATGGTATCCCCAAACTGTTGGATGATAATTTGCCAAGTGACGGCTACTCTTTGCTTCACTCATCTCTCTGTCTCTCGTAATGTTTACTTAGTTCTTTTGCAGTTGTAGTTTCGAAATTTGCTGCAAATATTATGAGCTATTTATAATGCAGTTGAACCACTAATCTCTGTAAATTCTGAATGCTGCCAAAGTAAAGGGTCCTTATTGAAACAATAGCAGAAAAGTGTTAAAAAAAAAAAAAAAAAAAAGGAATACTAATTGAATTGAAGAAAGAGATAGTTGCGTTGCAAGTTACGTATGCAAATTGCAAAAGCCAAATCTGATGGGCCAATTGGACTGTGAAGCCTCGTACAATAGAAGCTTTCACTTTCATTTTAAGCACACCAATTGAGAGAAAAAAATATAGAGATTTGAAAGCTTAATCCACGGACAACGTAAGAAAATAATATGTGAAAGAAAAACAAAGACTGTGAGGGTTGTTTCTTTTGAGTGTGGTGATGATACAAGTATATTTCACAAGAAACAAGTGTCATACCGTGACATACAAGTATATGTTTGTATGTATGTAAAGTGTATGTTGTATGCATGTAAGTTGCATGTGTGGCGTTTTTGGGGTGATGACTGTATGGTGTATGTGAATGTATATAAGTTGATCTTGTATCCACGCGATTACAGTTAGGCAGAGATAATATTGCGTGCGCACGGACACACTTATTAAGTACACAAATATAGTATATTACGCTTGCGCCCGGATACCGTGTATTCCGCTATATTTTGAAATAAATTGTTGCTACGTTTAGTAAATACACAAACTATCGCTATGTTTTGTAATTAGACGCTGAACTATCGCTATATATGAAATTTTCTATGTAAATACAAGATAAAGTTTACTAAATTATACCTAATAAATTTTTCCTCTTGAATATTATGTATACTCTTTGATATTAAGAATATGGCTGAAAATAATTGTCAACTTTAATCTTAAATTCCTAAAGTAACAATTTTGGGACAATTTTAGTTGAAGTAAAATGACTGTTAATTGAAGATGGAGAGAATATTGATAGAAGTATGGTGAGTTGTGGCCAACGTTTAGTCACTAATGTTGTGATTTACTAAATAAATAAAAATAGAAATAACGTGCTAAATTCTTATTGGATGAAAAGACAGTTTTTCACTAATATTATAAGAGAAGAAAAGCAAGTTAAACAATATGCTTTTTTTGTTTTAAACTAATATAACTCCTGCGTCTCTTAACTTCTAAATATTGATGGTAGTGTAGATTAAATGCTCAAACTCAATAAAGGGTGTTCCCCTACGAGTATGATCGAGTACAAAAATGTTCCATCCGAGTTGTTTTGTTCTATAAGATCACATGTCTCACAAGTTTTATAGCTACACAATTGCTATAACATTTTAAAAATTATATTTTTTTAAACTCTGTGTTAATTGAATCTACATCACATAAATTGAAATATTGAGAGTATGTAGCGACATTAATTGCATCGATCTATATGGAACTCAAGTAGCTTGCCTCGTGGATGACAAAAAAAAAAAAAAAAAAAAAAAAAAGCTTTCCTCATGGACTCATCGTAGAGCACATCCCTCAAGCTACAGAGTTGTTATAGTTTTTTTTTTTTTTTTTTTTTTAATTTTTTAATTTTTAAAATTGAACTGCACAGTTCCATGTATCATCAATAATTTGTACATAGGAGGGGGACTTCACCTTATCTCCCACACATTTGTTGAATTACCCAAAAGGCAATTCTTTTACGGATGGTAAGATGATGAAGAGTACTAACAAAATTTTTATTCCCCTCTCCTATACTTGTAATCAGTCAAAGGAACATAGAACAGATACCTATGCTAGCTCCATCTTTCTTTTCAGGAAGAAATTGTTTTTGAGATACTTCATTCTGAAAGAAGGAAATTAAAGATGTCCATTCAAATTTCTCCTCTAGTATCATAGGTGTCATCAATGATGGAGGTCATGTTAATTACTTTTGTCAGCATTTTCCTCGCGCGATTATACTTAGGCTTAAAATACACATTATCTAAAAGTAACACTCCACCAATCTGTCTCTTGGATAAGGCAATTTGTTTGCAGAATCCAAATCTATCCACCACCTACATCACAAGTGTCTTCTGGTGAAATCTGATTCAGTTAGAAAACCAGTTAGAGATTTATTTTTATAGGATTTGAAGACAAGTGGGACGTATCCAACCTCGAGGACTCTTTTATGAGCCCAGTCCGGAGTAATGGTGATCGTGGTTGATGAAAAAATAAGCAATAAAGACAATATTAGCTTATTCTAGAAGCTAAAAAAATAAGAAAGTAACGATTCGTGGGGACCACACCATGTTTGCCAACCAATCCGAATTCTCCACTCTCTGGACCGATCCAATGTAGAGTAACCGCGTCACCTCTTCCTTGACAAACTTGTCCTGGATGGCAGAGATCGGTCGCTTCCGCTGTCTTATAGGGGTGATTAGGATCCGAGCTTAGCGGATGTATGGCTATTTCTGGAGGAATTCCTGTTATGTTCAGGTGAGACGAAGCAAAGCAATTTGAGTTAGCTTTTAAACAATTTAAAAATCTATTCTTGAGCTCAGGCGAGAGCCCCGAGCCTTGGTGTACCTTCTTTTTGGGATGTTTTTTGAAAAGCTCCACGCGTTTCAATGCTTTTACGGTTGAGTCCGCGGGGTCTTTATCTATTGGGATAACGAACCCTTTTGGGATGGTCTGATCCTGGTAACTTTCTTTTGTTGTCTCCACCCTTGCGTGTCACCCCACCGTACCTCCGGCCCCGGCTTCTGGTCCCGATATCTTTGGTTGCTATTTGTCGGATTCGTCCCCCCCGGGTCGTCGTAATTACCGCAGCTTCCATTTCCCGAGCAGCGCCTTGGTCCTCTCTGATCTCCCCGACTCCTCAAGGAGTAGAGAATTTAATTTTTTGATGGAAAGTGGAGGGAACTGCCTGCATTGAATGAATCCACGGTCTTCTCAGTATCACATTGTAAGACATGTCACCGAACCTGACATCGAAGATCGTGTCTTGTTCTGTGCTATTAGCGTGACCGATAGCTCAATTTCTCCTCGGGTCAGTTCACTTGACATGTTGAATTCTGCTAGCACTTTAGTTGTCGACATGATCGATTCCTCTACTCCCATTTCCTTCAGGATTCGCAGCTGAATTATACTCACCGAACTCCCCAGATCAATGAGCACATGTTTAATTAAAGAATTAGTAATTTGAATAGATATTACTAGGGCGTCATTGTGTGAAAGGGAAAGTCCCGAGCAGTCACTGTCGGGGAAAGAGATGGTGCTACTCTCAGGAGGTTCCCAGGCATGACTAGTCGTTGTAACAGAAATTTTGGCCTTTCTTAGTGACGTATACGTAATTTGTTCACTATCTCGCTTTGGAAAATAATGTTGATGGTGTGAGTAGATTGCGGCATCTTGTCTGGATTTTGTCCGAGAACTCGGTTCAGGGTGATTTTCGTACGGTCGCTGATGTATTCTTTTAAGTGCCTCGGTCGCAGCAGCTGGACTACCTCAATCCTCCGATTCGTGCAGTCTTCTATAGCAAGCTCGTGCGTGCCATGAAAGTGGCACCATAACCCCGTATTTCTCTTGTTCGGATTGGTCTGGAACTCATCGGGGAATCTCGCTTCCTACATTGTTCTTATTACCGCGATGAGTTCCACCGCGTCGATGTTGAAATTTTGATCTGCCAGCTTTAGGGGACTAGTTCTTGACCCTTAACATTGTTCCTTCAGAACGCCGGGGGTCCCTCCTAATGAGGCTTCGATTGCTTCTATCACCACCCTGGTTCATGCTTTGGCTGGGGAATCCGCGAGCTTTGTATGGATCGAATCGCCTTCTATGGTTCACAGTTTTGCCCCAAATCCCGAATCTGGCCTTTTAGCGAGGCAACTACCTCCCTCCATCGGCTCCGTTGTCCACTGGTCTTCCTCTATTTGCATTTTAGCCGTGTATCTGAGGTTTATTTCACTCCATGTTTTTGCAGGAACTCCCTTAAGCTTTCTTTTAACTTTTTGGATGCATCCAAACTATTTAGGTTCAGAGCATCCGCCCAATCCTTCGGAATAGTGGACAACAACATTCTCTTCCTCTGGAACCTGTCTACGAATCCTCTTAGCAATTCATCTCCCCTTTGTGTTATGGCGAACATGTCTTGCTTATGCTCTCAACCCTCTGGGCCCCCGCGTGAGCTTCAACAAAAGCATCTGCAAGAGAGGCAAAGGAATGAATAGAATTTTCGGGCAAATGAGTGTACCAAGAAAGTGCTCCTTTAACGAGTGTGTGCTGGAATTTTCTTAGCATGACTGATTCGATTTTGTCCATGCCCAGTGATGGCCACTTCAAAGGTCGTTATGTGCTCTTCCAGGTATGTGGTTCCATCATATTTGGGCATGTCGGGCATTTTGAACCTTCTCGGAATAAGAGCCGAGGCCTCGCTCTCCGGGTATAGTGATATCCTATATTTTTTAGCCCTTGTGCCCTTCAGAATAGACGACGCTCCCAGTATCTAGTTCATCTGCTCATGTATTTCCTTTTCAACCCTGATGATCTCCTCATTGAACGCGTCTAGTTGTTCTTTCGCACCGTCAGTTTCCTCTTTCTTAGTCTGCGGCGTCGCGAGGGCTTCTTCCATATTTGTGTTGGATGCCAGAGTTCTAGCCCTATAATGATTGACCATGGTGGCCACGTCCATCTCCATGCGCTGCATCATCTAATTTTGCGATTCGAGCGTGGCCATGACCACGTCGTTTGTCAGGGAGCCCCCTTTTGAGGACCTCTTTTGTGTGCAGGTTTTTTCTTTCTTGTCCGAGGTCTAGGTCGACCACTTTCTTGGAATATATGCCTCCGGGGCCCCTCCGATTCCTCTGTTGTTACACCCTAAACCTGGGCCTGGATGTAACACGACACCCGATACTTGACTACATGTGACCGAGCGGACCAACTGGCTGACTGCATCAACATGTGAGTTCATAACATACTGAATACGAAAAATAAACTAACATATGCTAATCTACTAAAGTTTGACTGAATAAATAACTGAAAGTGCGGAATACTGAATCAAGTCTTAAAGATAAATATTGTAGCCCACAAGGTTAACGTAAAATCCTTTGACTCTGTCTAACTACTAATATAGTCTATGAAACCTCTAATGAAGTACTGAAAACTCCCTGTTGCCCGAAAAAGGCCCTTGGTATACCTGATTGTCTGTAAATGCTATAAAGATCGTAAATAAATTATAAGGCCCCGAAAGAATTGGGGCTCACCAATCAGCTGAATACTGGAGATCCTAGTGAGCAGATGCGTTGTCCTGTAAATCGTTACCTATATCGCGAGATGCAGGCCTCGTGCAAAAGGGAAGTTAGTAAATTTGAATTGCAATAGTATGTAAACCAACTGAAAGAAGGAACTGGAATACTGAAATTGAAACTGAACTGATAACTGAACAAAAGATGTAAAGATAAGAATACTTCCTGTTCTAAATGGAAGATCACACCTTACTGAAATCATAATCTATGGCCTCAGGCCCAATATAAGTGCACAAGTCCGTGGCCTCAGGCCTAAGTATACGTATACATAACTGTGGCCTTAGGCCCAAAACATAGGTGTTCAACATTAAACAATTTATATAAAAGAACTGAGAATCATGCTGAAAAGTACAACACTGACATACTGAGCAATGACTCATTGAGACATGTATTCATGAACTGATTATGAGAACTGAAGCTTTAACTATTTATAAACATGCTAAGTATTGAGATTCATGGGTATCAAACACAAGTCTATATTGATTACGTATTGAGTTCACAACGTACAGAATGAAAGTCATGAATGAATTACGAAACTAAATAATAGAAGTTCTGCAATTATACAAGGAACTACGATTAACTATATTTCTTAGGCATTTCGTAACGTTGTAAAAGCACGTGGCGTAGGGAGAATTATTAGCATTCCCAAACGTAGAGAGTTAGCCTCACATACCTTAACTTCCTGCTTCTGAGTGTAATACAACATTTGTCAACCCTTTCAACTTTAATCTATAGTAATACAAGTCAAACGGATTCCATATTAACAATAATATCCATGCTTTGGTCATCTAAGCATTTTATCAAACATTTGGTGGTCAAAAAGCTCCAAAACCTTCATTAGTGGTGTTTTCTTCACCAAATTCCCATTCTATAATTTTTAGGTGATTCTGCAATCTCAATTAGATGTAATTAACATCATTCTTCATCACCTATATGATTACAACAATCCTAAGTCAACAATCCAAAACCCTACCATAGTGCATATGATGCTCTTTATCAAACCTATCAACCTATGGCCCAAGAATGTAGAGTCTAATCATCAACTCACAACCACAAATGATTAGAGAGTAGAAGGATTACCTTTTTGAAGTTCAATCCTCTTGAATTTGAGTTCTAAGGTTTCTTTGCTCAACAATGATGTCTTAATCGAATATCTAATGATTTGAAGGGTTTAGTCAAGTTAGAAGGGTATTAAAGACTTGAATTCAACCTAAAATCATTATAGAACTTACCCTAGAGGGTTCTTGAGGCTTGGAAATTGTTCTCCCTTGCCTTAGGATGACTTTTTTCGTGATTAGGGGTATTAGGGAACTAAACCCCAAGCTTAAATATAAGAAAAATGTGAAAATCTGACTTTTGACCGGAAAATCTGACCCATGTGCATTGGGCCCGCGTCGCATGCCCAACGCGGGGTCTCTCTCATACTTTAGTTAGAGAGTAGTTCTTCTTGCTCTGGGCCCGGACGCATGACCAACGCGCACTCACCCTGTGCGCGATGCATGGCTAACGCTAGGGTTGGGCATAAACACCGAAAACCGAAAAACCGGACCGAATCGAATTAATTCGGTTTTTCGGTTTCGGTTTTTCGGTATTTTGGCTCGGTTTTTCGGTTAAATCGAAGTTTTTTTTTTTTTTTTTTTTTTTTTTTTTTGAAGATTTACTACATGAATACAATTTTTTTTTTTTGGGAAAAAAACATAAGTAGACAATAATATTTTAATATTTACATACTCTTAGCAACTAAATGTTATTAAACATTACATGACAGGTTAAATGTTTTATAGTAAATCAAATTGCTATATATGAGGAAACCCTTCAGACGTGAATAACTCCAATACCTATTTGTTGTTCATATTATAATTGCTTTTATACAATTTCATACTTCCTCCTTATTCTGCAAGATTTTTTTCCAGCGTTTTTTTCTTACCTTTTCTACTTCCTCCTTATTCTCAACTTCTTTCATTGTTCCATAAAAATAAAATCTCGGTTTTCATTTAACACTACTATTGAATACAAGTATACTAACAATTTGAGTGTTGATTTTTATTATATATAGTATAATAAAAATGTTATACATAGAATAATATTCATATAATTTATTTCACCTATTATAATAAATTAGATATAACTCACATAATTTGATTATACACTATGAAAAATTTTATATACCTCGCATGATTTTATTATACGTTGTATAATACATTATATTTTGTATATAGAAAATATTATCTTGTATGTGTGGATGATCACTATGGTTGGATTCTAAAATCATCAAACCTTCAAACATTTAGTCTAGCGTAAACCTCCGTAACTCGAAGCAATCAAGAAGGAAAAATAGAAATAAATGGAGAGATGTGTAATTGCTAAAAAAACCGAATTAAAAAACCGAAACCGAACCGAACCGAACTTCAAAAAACCGAACCGAACCGAACTAATTCGGTGCGGTGTTCGGTGTCCACTTTCAAAAAATCGAAACCGAAAAACCGAACCAAACTTTGAAAAAACCGAACCGAAAAACCGAACGCCCACCCCTAGCTAACGCGGAAGGCCTGCTTCTCTGAGCGTTTTTGTGACGCTCATAAATTCTTGCTCCCATCTCTGTTTGGGATGATCTTTATATGGAAGGAAAGGTATTTCCATGTAATGAAAATTTCACTAAGGGGGCTTTTCCAAATT
This sequence comes from Lycium ferocissimum, assembly GCF_029784015.1. Lineage (NCBI taxonomy): Eukaryota > Viridiplantae > Streptophyta > Magnoliopsida > Solanales > Solanaceae > Lycium > Lycium ferocissimum. The sequence continues at coordinate 22,974,573 of NC_081345.1, read as the reverse complement.
CCTCACTAATCAAGGGGTTAAGGTTGCCCCAAATAGGCTCCTCAGCCACTTTCGCAAAATCGGGAAACCTTGTAAATTTCGTTTTACTCTCTTAATGCAAGTCGTACCTTAGTTTGAGGACCCGAGATGTTATATCTACACTTTAAATGCCTTCGCTCAGTTTTTCACTAGGTTGTCTTTGTGGCATCCTTCCTCTGCTGTTTCTCTGCTCTCAAGTAGACTCATCGTTATGTTCAAACACTAGCACTTCCACCAGGTTGTCACACCTCGTGCGTTTTCAGGTTAATGAGACTTACGGGAGCTATTGCATACCCTTGACATGGTTAATTGTTTTCTTTTGACAGAACATCTCCAATCCCAAGAGAGTTTTTTAAGATTTTCTGCTATGGGTCAAGACGATACTAGAGCTGTCTATCCCCACAGATAGCGCCAAACTATTTTTCGGTGAAATCTGATTCAATTAGAAAGCCAATTATAGATTTGTTTTTATATGGTTTGAAGACAAGTGGAACGTATCTAACCTCGAGAACTCTTTTATGAGCCCGGTCCGGAGTAATGGTGATCGTGGTTGATGCAAAGATAAGCAATAAAGACAATATTAACTGATTCTAGAAGCTAAAAAATAAGAAAGTAACCATTTTGGGTGTATTCCTTGTTGAGAGAGAAAAAAAACGATGATTACAAGGGTTTGAAGATGAAGAAGGTGCCTCCTTTCCACCCTAAGCTAAGTTTATATAAGCCAATCCTTAACTTTTCAAACCCGACAATACAAGTGATGCGACGCTACTGTAGCCTCAACGTTCGTATGCACAGTAACACTCTGATCGAGATTGTTTAATGTGACCTGAGTAGGTGGGATTGGAAGCCAGCTAGAACACATCTCTAGTTCTTCCAAATTACCTAGTCATTGATCCTTACTCCGGATGCATCTTTCCACCAATACAACAAGAACATCTATTGTTGCATTTCATTTTGATTACCCTAAAAGGCATTCATAATCTGAATAAAGAAGAGTGATTAGATATACCTTGTACGCTCGCTAAGATATCTCTGGTGAAGCTTTTGCAATGCGTTAAAATCCAATTTAGTGTTCAAAAGCAAATCGTTGTGTGCATCATTGTTTTCATTAATAAATATGTAATTTCTAGCATCTAACCTTGGCATGGCTTTACGAATTGGCTGGCTGAAGGCTTCAAGCAAGTTATTGCTCAAGTTGGGGACCATGAACTCAAGACGAGTGGTGGTAAAGGGAAGAGCTTCTTCTAGAATCTCCTCTCCACGCACTCCTAGATGTGATACTTCAGACAAACTCGGTAATCCTTGGACATTATTAGTAAGGGTTTCTTCGAATTTTCCATCTTGGTCTATAAATTTCTTGAAGATATCTGCTAATTAAATATCATGTTTATTAGTAATTATTTGGAAAAAATTTAACCTGTTAAAATTATATAAACCTGTGCTAAACAGAATTAGCACAAGTCTTCTTATCAAGAAATTAAATATATGTTGTGAATGATACGACTGATGTGGTAAAGGACTTGATGGCTGATGTGGAAGATGAGTTGGTGGAGGATGTGGCAAGTATTTCAGAGGAGGTTAACAGATTTCATCGTGTCAAAGTGGGGAAAGAAAACATGAAGGGAGCAGTTGATAATTAGTATAAAAATTCTACCCAAAAAAAAAAGAAGATAATTAGTATAAAGAAGTTGAGGGAGACCTAAGAGAGTTAGGCAATTGTTATTGAAAGTCTCCGTTTCTCATCTATTTCTAACTAGTAAATTGGTTCGCGCTTCGCGCGATTATAAGGCTCCTGTTGAATTTATGAAATAGTTTTTAAATATTTGAATAATTTAACCTTTAAAATCTTTTTTAGTCCTCAAATTCAAATGGATTGGATTTTATGTTCTAAAGCATTTTATTATTGTCATTTAGTTTTATTCTTTTTCTCTAATATTTTAAAAATTACAGGGTATTAATCTTCTAGAAATACTTAAGTTTCATATAATAATATAAACTATACTGGTGGACATCGTTTAAACGTAGTTTTCATTGCTTATTTTATTTTACGGGTTTTAATATCTTAATGTCGATATACATATAAATTTTAAAGGGATAAGATACCAGTACCCCCCTAAACTTTGGCTAAAGTTCCAGCGACACACCTTATCTTTGCGTGTGTCCTATTACCCCCCTGAACTATTTTAAAGTATACTGAACGCAACACTAATTGCTGACGTGGCCTAGAGAACCAAAGTCTTGGGTTGCAGTGATTTACACGCACTGCCACGTGTAATTTCACAATTTTATTTTTGTTTTTCTTAAATTTAAATCATTTTCTTCCTTTATGTTTGCTTGTTAATTCCAAAATATAATGGAAATATCACTTTATATTTAGAAAAATGAAAAGGACAATGGTTATTGTTATTATTCTTGTATGAACTTGAACAAGAATTGAAGGTGCTCAACGGATTCGAATGTTGTTGAAGTTTTAAAGTTGAGATTCAAGTGCTAAACTCATTCTAGATCCTTAGTTGTTGCTGAGATTCGAAAATGGAGAAAGAATTTCGAATCCACCATTGTTGAACCTTAAAAAAGCTTGAAGAATAAAATGGATTTGTCAAAATTCTTGATTTTTGGCCAAATTGATTATTTGAGTTTGGTGATAATGTTGTTGTGAAGTTGCAGTTGAAATTTGAGCTTGATTGGTGCAGATTTGATTGAGTTTTTATTGAATTTTCAGACCTAATAATGAAGAAGATGAAGAACATTGCCTTTTTTTAAAGTTCTTGAAAATCATCTTTATGTAATGTTAATTAGTTATGTGTATTAATTAATTATAAAAATTTCCAATTAAAAAAGGACACGTGTTCATATTATTAAGAAATTTAGTTCATCTTTCGTTTCTCATATGCCTCCAAGAGAGTGAGTGCACTCTCTATGCCACCTCAGCATCGAAGGACGTAATTATTACACTTTAAATAGTTTAAGGGGGTAATAGGAACCCCCAGCCCCCCACCCCAGCAAAGGTAAGGTGTGTCGTAGCAACTTTGGCAAAAGTTCGGCAGATACTAGTGCCTCATCCCAATTTTAAACATAGTTTTTCTTTGTTCATATCTAATATATTAGTATGTAACTATATAACTTCTCTTCACTACCTTTCAAGAGTTACATTTTAATTCTTTCTCCTTTTTAAAATTCATTGAAAAGGAAAATGCATCAACAACAACGTCGACTACAAAAGTAATAGAAGGGGAGAAACACAAATGGATCTGTTCGGTTAATTTTTACCTTATCTTTTTCATTCATTTTACCTTTCTTTCCCCTTTTTCTTTTCTCTTCTTCTTTCTTTCTTTCTTTCTTTCTTCCTCGCTCATTCTTTAACCTTTTCTTCTTCTTCTTCTTCTTCTTCTTCTTCTTCTTTCACGGGAACAACATATTCTTTATAACCAACAACTCCACTCTAAAGCTACTCTTTTCCATCCTCAAAATCATCAAAACTATACTAAATATTTATAAATCTAAAAAAATAGCTTTTTCTTTTAAAATGTTTTTCTATGAATTCAACATAATATCGTTGAAAAAGGAGAGAGAATTCAAAATAGAATGAAATTTTCAAGCTTAATTTCATTAAGAATCCTTTTGACGATTGAGAAATTTATCATTCATTAATTTCTTTTTATTGGAAAGATGTAAAATTATATGGTAAAGCTAACTGTAAAATAATCTTACTTACTATTGTTGATATATTTTCTAGCCTTAACAGTTACTAATAGCGTAACGACTCATTTAATCGTTATTGCACTATTGACCCATTTATCGTTATTGCACTATTGACCCATTTACCCTCGTTGACCTTTTTTCGAGCCTCGTGAGTATGATTTTGAGCCGCAAGGATAGGTGACATGGTTCCCGAGGTAATCAGGCGAGTTTTATAATGACTATGAGAAATAGAACCTTAAAGTGAAAAACGGTCGAATGATAGTTGACTTTTGGATAAACGTACCTTTTTCAGAAATTCTCAATTTAGAGAGGTCCGGATGATCAATTATGACTTGGTGGGATGTTCCGTTTGGTTCCCAAGGCACTCAGGAGCGTTTTGGGTTATTGGTTAGAAAGTTGATTTTTGGCCATTAGGTGTTGACCTGATCAAATAGACCTCCATTAGGAATTCCGAGACCGCGAGTGAGTCCGTAGTGTGTTTTTATGTATGTTTATATGCCTGGTTTGCATCTAAGAGGTCTCGGGTGATTGCCGGGTTTTAGGGAGAAGTTGGTGAAAAACCAGCAAGTTCCTGGTGTCTGATGTCTCGCTCCAGCGAGACATCATGGGCCACAGTGAACCCGGGTTCGTTGGTGCAGATTTTGGATTCGTGAGGAATCTGTTCCAGCGGAATATCATCCGCTGGAGCTGATGCACTATAGCGATGGGTGACCGCTGCAGCGGATCATTTTTGCTGCGGCGAAAAATGCAGAAACAAAATGTTATTTAATGCTAAGTGAAACCCTTCATTTCCCATTCTCATATTTATTTCTTCTAAGTGTCTTTAAGGTAATTTGAAGAGGTTCTAGGTGGATTCTTCTTGGGACTTTGAGTACTTGGAGGCTCTTCGGAAGGGCAAGGCTCAAATTTGATTGTTTGTGGCTCCAGCTCGGCAGCGAGGCAGGTTACAGCTTACCTTTTGGTTAGACTCCAGTTAGCGAAGCATATGTAGATTTTGTTATTGACGGAGAAAGCATGTTAAGACTTCGGGTATGAAGTCGGGATGAATATTCTTAGGTTGGTATTGTTGATGACTTGTGGGCTTGTCACCCTCGTTTATTGTGATTTGGCTTGTTGCCATATGCGTGATATTGAACTTGTTATTTAGTTGCCACATTGTGGTTGTGATACGGTTATTTCTCACTTATCTTGACATTATCATGGATAGAGCAACGAACTTGATTCGATATTGATATTGTGATATGTGTCCATGTGTGGCACGATTGGACTTTGATATGATTTACACTTGACATTGATACGTGCATATCATTCATACATATTCCACATGATTCATTCATATGAATTGTGATTTGATATTAATAATGATAAGAGGGAAAGTGAAACATTCGAGGCTTCTTATTATGGTGTTTGCTGCACTCTTTTCTGAGTGCAGAGTTTGTTACAGATTCCACTTCAGGCCCTCGTGGGTGGGTTCCCGAGGTAGTCAGTTGGAGTTTCTAGGGTGAGCCATGTTCCGATCCACCACCCGGAGACTCTCCTATCCTACTGTCTTTATTTCATATTGTCACACCCTAACCTTATTAGGGTGTGATGGGCACCCGACCCTTACCTAGGGCCGAGCGAACCCTCAGACTCTTACTGCATACAAAATCGCTCCAGACTTTTTAAATCAAATAGGATAAAATTCATAGCAAAATTTTTTCAGAAATATTCTTTCTCGTAGCCTTCAAATCGAACAAATTTATAATCATACAAAATTCAATGCATAACACGGACCGACATATCGGTATGCACGAGCCGCTTACGGACCGACAACCAACACCCACGACGCCAGTCTGCAAAGTCTACTAACATACGTCCGGAAATCATAACAAACTGCGACTTGCGACCCTCGAGAGAATGGAGCTTTCCATCTCTGCGGAACACCTTCTACAATAACTTCGGCTCGTCGGGGTACACGTGGCATGAAACGCGGCCCCGGAGACGGCAGGGGTCGAGTACGGAAAATGTGCGGAGCATGTAAGACATGCGAACGAGAAAACGGAACCATAATGAAACATACGGGACTAAAAGATAAGTACATTAGTCAAAATGCCGGACGCCTGTTCTCATACACAAACCGGACATACATGCCGTATACCAGGCGGGGTACGAAGGTAAGTAAGTCGACCAGAGTACTAAAATGCTTATTTTACAATTACGGATCGCATGTCCGAAGAGGTGCGAGAAAATACGGACGTACCGGTGATGTCACACGTCGGACGGGTGCGAACGTACATAATGCTCGAGAAGAGGTCATATATCGGACGAAATATCGAACGTACAGAATGCTAAGATGATGTCATATATCGGACGTAGACGTACAGATCTATATCGAACGGACCGGTAATCAGAGTCAGACGTACGAGCGTGTCGGACGGTTCGTGTCAGTCGGACGTACGAGCGTGTCGGACGGTTCGTAATCGAGTCGGACGTACGAGTACGCCGGAACAGTCCGTGAACGAAAGGAGCCGGTCGTACGAAATATATCGAAAGATTCGTAATCAAAATCAGAAGTATGGAGGCATAATAGGCAGAGCCTTATCCAAATCAGAGATGCAGAAGTCTGACTTACAAAATCGTCATCAGAGTCAGAAGTACAAAAAAAATGCAGACCTTGTCCAGAATATCAAAATGCTTATGATAATATATGATCTTTGTCCTAGGGGTTGTCTGCAAAGTCGTGTCCGGTAGAGTCCTGTTTATGGTGTGAAGCGCGCCACATTTATAAACAGGAGGCTACAGGGCATCTAGGGATTGTTGACCTTCTTTACGTCATAGATCGTGCTATAGAACAGTCATGGGAGAATGAAATCACATGTAAGCCTTACGTACGACGGAAGGAGGTAAATGGCGACATGGAAAGGCCATAAGAAAGCTTTGGATATATTTGTTCTGTTACTTGAAACGAAGAAAGTTTTGGACAGGCGGGATGTGATGTATAGTCGTATGCGTTGTAAGATATTATGGTACACACTACGAATAGATTTCAAATGATAGAGTGGTAAAGGTAGTATGGAAGACCAAAAAGGGTAAAATAGTAAATGTACAAGAAAGGACGTGCTACGAGCATGTGTGGGAATACCTGTGAAACTTTGGTGGCTCAGTTATGTAGTAAGGGACATACGAGGAAGTGAACGCGATTATATCGGCGATTAAGGCACCGAACCAGCAAAATTTTGAGGTTAAGCGTGCTAAGGTGGGAGGATGGGTGACCCCGCAGGAAGTATGCAAGAAATTCCAAAGATTTAGGCGTAAGAGACAAATGAAGGCTTGGAATGGCTTGAGTGAAATTAGAATATACAAGATGGTTGGAAACCGCCAGAGGCCACGTAGCACGCGACGGGCCCGGTTAGAAAGAGACGAGAAAGTACGTCACGGCTTTGGAATTTGGATAGGCTTGAATAGTGTCTGGAAGTATTTTGTGGGTTAGTTGATACTAATTATATGTGTATATGTATATGAACATGTATGATATCTCATATGTGGGGGTATCGACAGAAAGTGAAGGGAAAACTTATGGTAAGAAATTTTGCTATGTTGTGCACGGAGTTGAAGAGAAGAACTGTTGGCATATAAGGAGACCATATTATATTAGACCAAAAGGGGATTACCATATTCTTAAGTATCAGAAAGGAAACCTATGACATAAAATAAGGATTCGTGTAAAGGTTTGAGAGAATAAGGTAAAGGGATAAGGAATAGATATAAAAGGAAGGGCATTATAAAGGAACCCCCTACGAAGTGCTACAAGGTTCCATAAGGTCGGTTGAACATTCGGGGACGGAATGTTCTAAAGAGGAGGATGTCATAGCCCGCGTTTTGTACGTTTGGAAATTCTAAAGTCGTCGTGGAAAGTTAAGGGCGAGACTATTTTCAACAATTATTTTTAAGGTGCAAGTCGTTGTAACAATTATTTATGACTATTATTAGTATGGAGATATTGTGAGAAGTTAAGGGCAAAAAAGAAATTACAAAAATGGTCAATGGAAATAATGTGGAAGGCTAGGGGCGAAATGGTAATATTGAGGAAAGTCGAGGGCAAAATGGGAATTTTACAAAAGGGTTCATGAACATTCCAAAGGGGCCATATTGGCCATGTGACCAAAACAAAAAAAAAAAAAAGGAAAGAAAAGATGACAAAAATAAGTCATCTTTGCCATAAAGTTTAAGAAAATTCTAGAGAAATTTGGAAAAAGGGCATGTGCCCCTCACATGAGTTGCAAGAGATATATATATATATAAGGGAGAAGACTTCACATTTGTTCAAGAAAAATTTGGAGAAAGAAAACAAAAGAAGAGAGAAAACAAAGGGGAGGCCATTCGGCCAACCCCATAGAAATTTGGCTATGGGAAATCTTGTCCAAAAAAATTTATTTCTTCACGTATTTCTACTAATTCAAGGGTCCTCTACAACGTGGCGAAATTGTTTCGGAAGATAAGTCGTTCGTTTCGCCGTTTTCGCATTCTAGCCAAGTGAAGAAAGTTGAAGGAAAAGGGTAAGATTTAATTCCCTTTTGTATGTTATGAAAGCTTTGTTTATGTTGTGGAATGTAGGAAAGGATAAAACTCATGAGAATATGGAAGTTGGCATGGTATTTGTATATATGCATGTGTGGCCGTGTATATGTGTAGTTAGTATAAGTAAGATGAGTTGATTTTATGTAATATTCTAGTTGTGGTTGTTATGAACTCTACATTGAAAATGAAAGCTCGATGATTTTGGTTGAAGTGGTGATGTTGGACATGGGGCCGTGTGTGTGTGTTATGTGTAAAGATGATGGAACAACTTTTATATAGTATGTTAATTGATGTGGTTATGTAATTTGTGATGGAAATTTGATAACTTAAATTGATGTTGGAATTGTTATGGGCTGATTTGGAAGGCGAATATAATGCTAGTGTCGTTTCTCTGTTATGAGTATAATGTTGCTAATGTGTGTATTGTTGGGAAGTTATGAATTTGGAAGCAAGAAATGCGTTAAATATTGTTCTAGGAAAGTTGAGAAGTTTCGGGTGGCTTAGTATGTGGGTTGGATTATTGTGAGTAATTATTGGTATTGTCATTGTTGATCTCTGTGGCCGAGTCTCATTCTCGGATTTTTACTGTGTATTGTTGGCCGAGATAGAATCTCGGGGCGGCGAATTTACGGGGGGAATCTTTGCCCAAATTTACGTAGACAAATAGTGAATTAAAGATTTGAATTCTAAAAGTCTTACTATTGACATTTGGTAAAAATGACCATTTGTAGATTACGGGCGAAACGGGGAATTGAATGCGATGAGCGTAAGGCGCGACTAAGGTATGTAAGGCTTATCTCTTCTTTCTTTGGCATGTCCTGGTTGTAATAGGCTTGATTACAAGTCTCGGGGACGAGTTCTGCTCTTAGAAATCCGAGTCGAATTTGGCCCTTTTTCATTCAATATAATTGAATTAGATTTTCTATACTCCTTCTATTGGAAAAATAACTTAAACACTAAAACTTTCATAAAAGGAACCGAACTACCTAAGACCTTCACGGGTGGCTCCATAGAGCCTAATGTTCGTAAATTTACGTATGCCACCTCGGCTTGACCCGAGGTGGGCCCATAATCCCGAGACCTATTTTCATAGTTCTATTTGTCTTATTTCCGTACGAAAATTTATGGAAGCCTTTGGCTATCGTTGCGAAGTTTGTTATAAGTATCTAGTAACTACGATATAAGCATTTGAATGCAAGTATTTTGATACAAACATTTTGATATACGTATTCGATATGGATATTATGTTATGAGTAATGCGATTTGACGATTAAAATAAATACTCGGTACAAGTAATTTGATATGAATATTTTGAGATAGGTACTCAAACGCAAGCGTTACGATGCGAATACTGCGATGTGATATGCGGTTCGAAATAAGAAATGTATGAGTAATCTAATGTAAATATTTGGCCAAAGTATTTTTACTATAAGTACTATGATGTCGGTATTTTGATATAAGTACTCGTATGCGTATTTTGATACAAGTATTTTGATACAAGTATCTTGGCATAAAAATTTTGATATAAGCATTACGTTTAAATAATACGTATGAATATCGATAGTATGATGTGTTCGGTTAAAGTGCTTGTGGTATATGTCCGTCCCCCGGCTACCGTGTATATGAGTATGATATGCCGATCTCGAATCTTCCTATGGTATATGTCCCGTCTCACGAATCTTGTATGGCCGGTTCGAATCTTGTAGTATATGTCGGTCTCGGTTACCGTGAACGGTTACGAATGCTTGTGGTACATGTCGATCCCCGAGTTACCGGTATATGAATTATGATGTGGTCGGTTCCGGGTTCTCGTGGTATATGTCCGGTTCCGGGGTACGCATCTATGTTATGATATGTTCGGTTTCCGGCGTGGTATATATCCCGGGCAGGTGTGTATGTTATAATGTGTTGTGTTATGGTGACCATATTTACGTGCCATTGTCATGCCTTTGATTTGCCTATTTATGATGCGAAAGTAAGCGTTTTGATGATACGGATAAGGTACGTATTTTACGTACTTCGACTCGACCACGATTACGGCCATATCAATCTTCGGCACCTGCGATCATGATAAGGCTCTGTCCGATATACTTACGTACATCTGATTCCGATTATGATTTGTTAGTTGCATTCCCGTACATCTGGATTGGCTTATGATTCCGTTACAGTATTTACGGCTTTACATACTCAGTACATATTCCGTAATGCGACCCCCTTCTTCGGGGTGCGTTTCATGCGCGCGGTACACAGTTAGCGGGAGTTTGCCGGAGAAGATGATTCGAGGCGGGATTGGCGAGCTCCAATTTTTCCGGAGCATTGCGGAGTACGCACTCGTATGCTACGATTTGGTTTATGTTAGAGACTTTGCGGAACGGCAACGTCGTGGGTATTGATTGTCTATACGTATGCGGCTCCGCTCGGTGATATGTCGGTCTGTGTTATGTAATGAAATTTTGTATAATTATAGATTTGTTCGATTTAAAGGCTACGAGAAAAGAGATTGTTGAAAATTTTGCTATGTGTTTTATCTTATTTGATTTAAAAAAGAAAAAAAAAATTTGGCGTGATTTTGTAGGCGGTAAGAGTCTGAGGGTTCGCTCGGCCCTAAGTAAGGGTCGGGTGCCCATCACACCCTAATAAGGTTAGGGTGTGACACATATCATGATACAAACTTGTATAATCCAGACTTATATTAGTAGCTCTTGTACTATTCAAACTAGATTCCTTAGGCAGTTGTTGTATTCCGCATTACTATCTATCTGTGATTTTAGACTTCTATTGCTCTTATTTATAATTTATGTTGTTGGATGAATCTTTAAGGGACGGGTTCACCTACCAAGTGGGAAAAAGGTAGGTGCCTGCACGATTAGTGATTTGGGTCGTGACAAATGGCTAAGCGATAAAAGCATATTTGCACTATCTATAAAAATATGGAATAAAGGAATGAGAAGTGCAAATTTTTTTTCTTAAAAACAAGAAAAAACAACTGCTATCAAAAACTTTAGTACCTGAAAAAATCAAAACCTGCTTTCGATAAAGTTCATATCCATTAGAGATCATAATTGGAAGAAGAAGTGAGTAACACAAATAGATATTCAATTTACGTTTCAAAAAAAAAAAAAAACACAATTAGATATCACAATAATCCACCAAAAACAATAGTATCATAAAATCACCAGAAAAACAAAATAGGGTAATATTGCATTGATATATAAATCCATTACTAGCCTATTTTAAATATGCTAAAAAGCATAGCCATGTAACGATCCTTTGGTCGTTATAGTTCTTTCGTCATTTTCGCCCATTCCCGAGCATTGATAAGCTCACTTTTGACCCGAGGGGACCATTGACACGCTTCCCGAGTGTCTAGACCAGATTCGGGCAACTTTTGGTGAAACTATAGGCCTAAAGTGAAAAAGGGTTGATCCGAAGTTGACTTTTGGGCAAACGGACCTTTTTCGAAATTCCATCAATTCCGAGAGGTCCGGATGGTCGTTTAGAACCTGTATCTGTATTTGGGTCAGTTCCCAATACGTTCGAATGCATTTCGGGACTTTGGATGGGAATGGGAATTAAGGCATCGAGGGTTGACTTGGTCAACGAGACTTCCGTTGGAAATTTTGAGACCACGAGCACGTTGGCAGCATATTTTTGTATAGGTTTAGGTGGTCAAGTTATGAGTAGATGGTCTCGGCAATAACCCGGGATTTCGATTGAAGACTTAGAAAAAAAGGGGGGATTCTGGTGTCTGGTGCCCGCTGGGGCGGCAACGAGTAAAGTTGGCCATACCGCTGTGGCGGTTACTTAGCCACCATAGCGGCGTCAGTAGCGGCATCCCAACCGCCGTGGCGGTGACGGGCAGTTATATTTTATTAAATGTGTCTTAAATAAGTCTTAGACCCTCATTATTTTCCATCTCGATATTGGAGCTTGTGGAAACTGTTCTTGGAGATTGAAGAAATTCTTGGAGGTTTACCTTGCCTAATCCTTTACTCTTTCTTAATCACAATCATCTCAGATTTTCCCCTTTCCTTTAACAATCCCTTAGAGGTGGAATTTGAAGGAGGGTTTGGGGAAACTTTTCCTTAGGGTCACGTGTGATAAATTGATGACGTTGATGCTAAAATTTGATGAATCTAAGCTTAGTAATCATATATCTTCCACTTTTAACGTTGAATTTCGGATTTGGAGACTTAAGGTTCATACCCAAATTGGGGGGTTTTACTTGAATTAGAAATTAGACTAATCCTTGGGCTAATTCAACAATTAATAGTGGGATTATATTACCTAGGACTCATTTGGTATTTTGCCCGCGAATTTTTCATTTTGCCCTTGTGGGCCCATTTCCCCAATTTCTAGGGTTAAAATGGACCTAATTGAAATAGTAGCAATATTAGTATCATTTTTCATGATTTCTAATATAGAATTCGATTATGCTTAGACTACTTTGGTTCCGAGGTTCAGCGGAAGGGCAAAGCAAAGGACTGACTTGTTGGTGTTGCGGTTTGGCAGTCCAGGTAGGTTATGGCTTACCTCTAGTGAGACTTCGCATAGCGAAGCACATATTTAGAATATAATGTCGGAGACAGCATGTGAACCTTCAGGTGTGAAGTTGGGTTGGATTGCCTTAAGTTGGGCCCTGTTGTGTGTTGGGACTAGCCACCTCGTTATGTGTGTTGATTGTTCCATTGTGATGGTTTAACGCCATGAGTAGTGGTAGATATCGGAATCTGTGTTACTATCTTCATTGAGATATGATTGATATACCGTTGTTGGTATTTGCACTAAGATACATTGTTGACGTACCCGTTGTTGGTACTTGTGATATCGATATATTATTGGCATACCATTGTGGGTATTGTGATATGATACATTGTTGGCGTACCCTTCGTTGGTACTTGTGATATTGAACTTGATTGTTGATAATTGATATACGCATTGCACGCATTCTCACACATTCATGATGCATGGCTGATACCCGGTGATGATCCGGTATCGTTGATTGAGTAAATGCGATATTTTGATAAACTCTTTACTAGGGTGATTGTGAAAAGGCCGATGTACGAAGATCTATTCCGGAATCCTTGATCGTTTGAAATTAATATTTGATAAACTCTTTTACTTGAGTGATTGTGAGAAGGCCGATGTCCGAGGTTTAATTCCGGAATTGTTGATTGTGTGAGACAGATATTTTACAGACTCTTTTACTTGAGTGATTGTGAGATGGCCGATGACCGATGATCTATTCCAGCATTGTTGTTGCATGGCCGATTCCGATGATATCCGGATATCGTTATTAGTGGATGGACTCCGCATGTCTCCTAGGGTGGTGCCAGTGAGATTCCCCCTGTGAGCAATTAGCCAGGGTCCCATCTGTCTATTGGGCAAAGATTCGGGACGGATGCCACTTAGACTTCGCGAGTCACGCTGGGTTGTGCTACCAAGACGTCGATATTTCCGTCCGGAGTACATGTGTACACGTCATTTGCATGACATTACATTTCATCCATCCCATCATTGCATTGCATTGCATTATGACTTGATTGAGATTCTTGGTGATTGGTTGTGATGATTGGATTGGATCGGATCAGATATATTTCGGACTTGGTGTATTTGGGTTTAGAGGTTTACATAGGCGATGACGGATACTTGGTTGTAATCCTATTGTCTTGTACTTGTTAGATTCCTTGCTATCTGCTTATTTTCTGAATTGTGTTATCTATGCTTAGTCGGGCGATAATGCCTACCAGTGCTATTGTTTGTACTGACCCCGTACTTGCTGCATTCTTTTATGAATGCAGAGTACCAGTTCGAATCTACTTCTCTGACCCGTGGCTGATCGACGCTTTAGCTTCCACTCGTGTTTTAATTTCCAGGGTGAGCATGGCATCCGCTGACCTTGAAGACTCTCCTATTACTTATGTCTTGCTTTCCATTCTGAGACATGATTTGAGACTACTTATGTATTATTATTCAGACTTTTAGTATTTGGATTTAGATGCTCTTGTATGACCAGACCAGATACTGGGGTGGATTTCATTTACTTCCGCACTTATTTATATTATATTATAATTGTGAGACTTACGTTATTTTACTTTCTTCAGCTATTTTCTATTATTTGTGAATGTTGAGTTAAGGGTTCGCCTACCGAGGTGAGAAAGGTAGGTGCTCACACGACTTAGTGAAATTGGGTCATGACAAGCCATGTCTAACAAATAACAATATAATATAATAGAAATAAAAAAGAATACAGGAAAAAGAGTTCAAAAGAAGTACTTACTCACCTGGCTTAAAAAAGGAGGACAAAATCGATGGTAGGAAAGTAGCGATACTTATCATATATTGATAAGGATATTTTGAAGAGAATAATAACGATATGTAATCAAAGCTTTAAAAAAAGAAAAATCTGAATACTTTAATGTACCCATTTATGGGTAGTTTATAGCTTTATGAATTTGTTGCGAAAGAAACGTTTCAAACCTAAAAAGCAATAGTCATCTTGGGCTGATTCACACTAATGAAAAAATTATCTGGTCTTTAGTGCTACATTTATTGTATGAGGCCTTAATTAATTCATAGATTAGTAGCAGAAATGAATAAAAAATTGCAACAAAAAATAGAAAAAATGCAAAAAAGGAGCAAAAAAATAAATGCAAATGCTGGCCATAGAGAAGTGTCACATCGCCTTGTCTACATCTAGCTTTATATTATATATAGATATATAGATATAGATTCTCTTCTCATCTCCTCTCTTAGGGTTATGTTTAGCAATTTCTATTTTGTTCAGTTCTTTGTAATTCATCTCTGCAAGTTTATTAATATTACTTAGATATGTTTGTTTGGAATTATTGTTCAATATTGGGTTTGTTTCAATATATCCGTCCAAAAGAACAATTAGAGAAACTTCAAATAACCTCTGGGACTTCAATGGTAACATAATTAATCTTCATCCATCACATAAAATTAAAGTTGGTAATTTTGAGGAAACAATCAAGATATGCAGGGGCGTGCATAATTTGGTATATACCCTATTATCGAACCAAAACAATTTTTTTTTTTGATATTTCTTTTTTGATATCCGGTTCAATACTTGCTTTTGCGCATATAAGAAATTTTGTATTCGATAACTGGAAAAAAATGCCAAAATATCCTACAGAAATACATACTTACATACCCAATTTGATGGCATTTATAGTTCATGCGATCATACTGAAGTGCCAACTCCACAACATATTTGAGAAATGGAGGATTGTGGTGATCTTTGTGATTTGAAGTTACGTTCATATAGTTCAAAGTATATACTGAAGTGTATTTTATCAACAAATATTTCCCTTTTACTCCCAGTGGCCTAATTTATATGAATCTCTTTCTTTTCTAGTCAGTCAAAAAAAGAATGACATTTTTTATTTATTTATTAACAGATTAACTTTTAACTTCTTATTTTTTTCTTAAGGAAATGATTTATAGCCACAAAAATTTCTACGGAATAATATGACTTATGATCAAGTAATATTCAAGAGGGGAAAAAAGTTTGCTCAATGAATGGTAAGAATATTTTCATGCTTGAAAGAGAAATGAATAAGACCATGTCCGAATCAGACATACAATAGTATCACACAGCTCCCGGATAGCATTCATGGCGGTTTCCAACTAGAGCAACTGGAAGCTTCGTCTATGTCGCTGTCAAGGACTCTCTCTATTTGTTCATTTCCTTTTGTTTCCTTTTTTGCTTTCCAGCTAGACTTTTAGACTTTGTTTGTTTGTTTTATTTGCAAGAAAATTTATGACAAGCACCCACTAAGCATTGCTTAGTATTATTCGGTTTTTAAAAAAAAAAAATTAAGAATAAAATTGTTGGATAACTCATTCTAAGAAATTCCTAGGATCACCTAATTTTAATGATCCTCAAAAAAAGAATAAGACCACGTGCTTTGAGTTTTTGTCAACTGAATAAGACATTTCTGGTCTGGTTGGTGTGTTAGCTTTAACTTTAGTTGAACACGCCAAGAATGATAATTTTGAACCACACATTCGTTTAGTTTGTATATCACATGGAACCATCTTTATTGATATTATTGCAATTACTTATATAGATTTAACTTATTTTTCACTTTTATTTTCATTTTGTATGATGATGACATGAATTGAATTTAAATAAGAAACACTACGTACCGTCCTATTTTCAATAATGTTTTCCTTTCCGTTGCTGGTTAGGTACCTAGCTAAAATATCATTATCATTATATAAAATGGTACGAGGCCATCCAATCCACACAAGCGCCATAATTGACAATACGTTAGCGTTCGGATTTGGATGTTAGGACTATGGGGAAAAGAAAGAAAGGTAAAAGTGAAGAAAGAAAAATTCAAAGGGTGTGTTCGTATGGAAAATAACATTTTCCTAAAAATTGAAGAAAACTAACAACTCTTAGAAGAAACTAGAGGCTTAACGTTTAATTAAGACTAAACAATTGAAGTATCTGTCAATATGATTTTTAGTAGGACTTGGCTCCTCTCCGGTAGTAGTCTCTCCATTTCGTCCAGTTGAGCATTTAGATTTTTGACACGTATCTAATTAATATTTTAACGACCAAGATTTGATTTATCTTATTAACTGTGGTTAAGTTACTTCTCTCTCATAGAACCCCTACTTGCTCCCCTCTTCAAGAACCCAAATTCACACCCATTTCATCGTCCTCTTCTCCTATCCTTTTTAGAATTCCAACTAAGCCTTAACAATTTGGAATCCGTGCAAGAGTTTTTCGTTTATAAAGATCGTAGGTTGAATTTGAACTTACACGTCTTGTTTTGAAATGAGTTTTTAGTATCTGGTGGGTGAATCTGATGAGTAAAAGTGAATCAACTGAATGTTCCACCCATTTTTTAATTCGGAACTCTTTTCTCACTGGTATTTACCAGGTAGTCATAGAAGAACAGAACACAATTAAAGAAGACAAAACAAAAAAGAGACTAGATGTAATACTCGAAAAATTGAAAAATGTTGGCCGTCCATAAGGATATTGGAGCTCACTATAATTTGTAAAAACTTCATTCAATGAGACCTGTGCTTGGATTCATAGTATGGACAGAAAAGAGTCTGATTTTGCTACCCCAATACTAAGAACGAAAGATGTTTTTTACATGTTGATTTTTTTCTTCTTTTTTTCCGTATCTCTAAATCTGAATTGTCTTTTTTACTTCTATCAATTTAAGTAAATCCTGGGTATAATTCTTGCCAACCTTGATTCTCTTCTGAGAAAGGAATTAAGAAATTGAGAAAAGAATGCGAAGAAGGGTGCTGATGAGAGCCTTGGATTTTAAACATAGGTAATTAAGGGAAGAAGAGAGACTATGTAAATCAGGGTTAATACTAAACAGATCTTGGTCATTAAAATTTTAATGAAACACGTGTTAACAATCTAAGTAGCTACCGGATGAAATGGAGAGAAAATCACTGGAGAGGAGCCGATTCCACCGAGACGTGTAATATATAGTAGCCTTAATTTTATTTTAGTACGTAATACTCTTAGACCACAAATTTTATTGACTCAAAAGTTGAAGTCTCATCAATATGTTTTTGAGTGCATTGAGGCGTGTATTATATACATTAGCCTTACTTTGAGTTTTAGTCAAACTCTCGGCCACATGTTTTCATTATAGAAAAAGGTTAGATTTTGTAATGACCCGTTTTGTCGTTATTTTGACTTCCGGAAAATTCGCGACCTTGACCCCTTGAAACACCTTCGGTTTGTTATGCTCTTAAAAATCGCTAACTTGATCGGACCAGTTGTGCGAATTGTGTGTAAACATCGGAATTGGGCCACTGGGCCCAGATATATCGTTATAGCGACAGACTGCCGCCCCAGCGATTGCGCAACAGTGACAATGTGCTCCGCCGAATTGGAGATGCATATTAGTTAACCGCCCCAGCGATTCTTCAACCGCTGAAGCAGTGTCGCTATAGCGACGACTAGACTGCCAGAGCGGTTGACGAGCAGTTATATCCCTATTTATAGCCCATTGATTAACTTGACCTAATATTCTTTTTTCCCAAATTTGCAGCCACCACTAAGAGAAAATTCCCGCCCTAGAGACTTAAATGTTGGGAAGTAAACCCTTTAAATCCCTCATTTCATCTCTTTAACTCCCTTTTCCTTCTTGCACCAATTATGATTGTGGTAAGCATTAAATGAGGATTCTTTCATTTAATCTTATGAGGCTAAGGGGTAAATGTGGTAATGATTGACCTAGAATAACTATTAACTCTAGGATGGCCTTCTTAATGCAAGAATTAGTTTAGTAACTAGTTCTAAGCCTAAATCCTTTCTACTTCTCATTGGGTTAACTTATTAGTTGCTAATAATGATTTATGTGAATTAGTGAGGTAAGTTTGACTTAGGTAAACCTTGTCCTCCATAAAAGAGGTGAAATAGCAATAATTAAGAATCTACAATGATTATTTTAGAAATGACGATTCTACCCCTATGACCCCATATTCCTCAATTGTTACTTACTCGAATGCATCCACCGTTCTTAGACCTTCCGGATCTACAAGCTCGCTACAAAGATGGAAGATGGAACCCAAGTGGATGTTCGCGCACCTGTTTGGCCCTGAGGTAGGTTACGACTCCCTTCTCTTGGAAGACTCCCGTTAGACTCTCATATACGAGTGTTATATGATTCGGAGATTGAGATGGATACTTAGATTGATAATGTATAAGAGGTAGCTGTTATTATGTAACACTAGTATAGATGTGGGTTTATGATTACCCTACGGTGAGACTTCGATTAGCGAAGCATATATTTAGACGATATTGTCGGAGAATGCATATAAACCTTCGGGTATGAAGTTGGGTTGGATATTGCCTTAGGTTGGGACTTGTTATATGATTTGGGGCTAGCCACCCCGTTGTGTGGTGACTTATCTCGTTCTATTTGTTGTTGGCTCGTTGCCACGTGGAGATAGTAGATAACCGGTGACTAGTAATATATCTTGATGATGATATTGTAGCACCTTACTTGTTGCTGTTTTGAGACGAGGATTGTGATTCTTTTATGGCTTATTGTGTAGCCTTTTTATTGATATTGTTGGTGTGCCCATGTGTGGTACTGTTGAGATTGATTTGATTATTGACATTTAAGTCATACATTGCACGCATTCTTATCCTTCATGACATACTGTTGATACATTGATGATATACAAGGAAACACTCTTATGAGCTGGGCTCAGTTGGATGAGAGTGACGTGAGGACCGATGTCCGATGTTTATCCCGAAATCGAGGTATGATTGCCGGGGTCTTTGCTCGAATCGTGAGGAATGGTACATGGACTTCGCGGGTCCCCCATAGGTTGTGCTGCCGAGATGTGATGTTCCGTCATCGGAGTACATGTGTATCGGTGCATATGCATTGCATCCATATTTTTTTACATTATTGCATTGCATTGTACCTTTGGCTTTTCTTGATATTCTTGTGATATAGTTGTGATATACGGATTCGGATTGGATGTACTGAGACTTGGCATAGTTGGGTTTAGATGCTATAACATAAGTGATGACTTTTTGTGATATAATTGTGATGTACTGGACTAGATTAGCCATAGTTGGGATTAGTTGCTATAATTATAGGTTGTGATCTTGGATTGGAAAAGCGTGGTGCTAGGTGACCTTAATATGAAGGGTATGATTTGCTAGGTTGGGTGATTAATGAACACTAGAACGACGAGAGAACTTTCCTTAAAACACGACCGAATTTTGGAATGATAGTTGACTGGTGGTACTTGAGCATTGTTGCCTCTTGTATGTTATATGTGTTGACACCTAATTTTGACCTCCAGATATATATTTTAAATGCTCGGAGTCCTTGGACAATAAATAAAATCAGTTGTGCACCCCTAAGGGGGTCTAGATAATTTTATGAAATTATTTGGGACAAACTTCACCCTTGGAGTTGATAAAGAAACATCTGAGGTATTTTAATTTTGTGAAAATTTATTTTGAAGAAATTGTAATTATTCGAAGGGGCAAGAAAACCCTTTTTGAATAATTCTTCGTGCAGTTAATTAAATCAGGAAAATTAGATTAATGAGCAATTTTATTCCAGTTTTATTGTCCAAGGCATTTTGAGTAATTAAAAGGAATGACCATTTTACCCTTTAAATCCCGATTCTGCGCGCATTTGCGTAATCGATTTATTTTCTTAACTCAAAGACCGGCATCTACAAAATGATTTTTACTTTTATTTTAAGGGTTGTATTCTTAAACTATTTAAGTCCTATTGGACTAACAATTAGTTTTTTCATTATTTAATTATGTATTAGTTTTTTTTTTTTTTTGCCCACCCTCTGTATATATGTATGTATATACACCATGTATATATCAATATACCTGGAGCATTTACACACATGTATATATATATATATATATATATATATATATATATATATATATATATATATATATATATATATATATATGGGACCAGGTCCCTTTCAAAAGAGGATGGACTAAGCCCAGTCCAAAAGGGACCGTGACCCGGCCCACTTAACGATTAAAAGGAAGGGGGTTGTCTTATACTCCTCCCCCGCTCATTTTATTTCATGCCCTAGGGGCCTCGGTGTAAATGAGAGAAAAAGGAGGCGGCTAGGGTGAAACCCTAGTGCCGCTCCTCTGCACCACCACCTACCCGCCACTGTTCACGACGTGTCCCATCGAATTGAAGCGGGGAGGAGGCAGAGCATTCAATGCTTTGTCCGTCTCTCCCCTAAATTTAGGCCAAACAGACCCCAAAGGTATACCCACCCCCCTTTTTATTATATGTATCAGTAGATTTGAGTTGTTTGAACCTTTGATTTCTTTTATGCTTTAGATCTGAGCCGTTAATTTAGGTTTATGTATCGACCCTTCCAGTCGTTATGGGAAATTAGAACTCCGTTAGGAATTCCGAGGCCACGGTTGTATTCGTAGGGCGTCTTTTTGTTTATGTGCATGTTTGTTTTGTGTTTTTGAGGCCTTGGATGAAATGTGGGGTGATAGGGGAAAAAACTGGACAAAAGTCAAGCTCACTGCCCAAAATATACCGTTGTGGCGGTGGGAGTACCGCTGCGTTGATATCGCTATGGCGGCACTTGGATCGCTTCCAGCGGCCATCCATTTTCCTTGGTGGTCGCTGTGGCGGGCACAAAGATAGATATGGCGGCACCGCCATAGCGGTCATACCGATTTCGGGGTAGGCCGCTATAGCGGTACCACAGCGGTCGACGTAAAACAGTAGCCTGAATTTTATATACTCAGTTTTATTTTCTCTTTTCACAAAACACCAACACACTTCCTAACAAGCACCTAGGGTGAATTTTCAAACTAGGGCAAGATACTTTGAGAGGTAAGTTCCTTTGATTTAAATTCTATCATTCCATTCTCCTTCATTATTGTAATCCTCTTCACGGGTCTTTAATGGTGAAATTGAAATAGAAACACTAGAATGTTAACAAAACTTCTAAACTTGATAGGTTATGGTGTCATCAATTTCGAGAGGTCCGGATGGTCGTTTAGAACCTGTATCTGTATTTGGGTCAGTTCCCAATGCGTTCGGATGCATTTCGGGACTTTGGATGGGAATGAGAATTAAGGCATCGAAGGTTGACTTGGTCAACGAGACCTCCGTTGGAAATTTCGAGACCACGAGCGCGTTGGCACCATATTTTTGTATAGGTTTTGGTGGTCAGGTTGTGAGCAGATGGTCTCGGGAATAACCCGGGATTTCCCGTGCTGAAGACTTAGAAAAAGATGGGGGATTCTGGTGTCTGGTGCCCGCTGGGGCGGCCACGAGTAAAGTTCGCCATATCGCTGTGGCAGTTACTCAGCCACCGTAGCGGCGTCACTTGCGGCATCCCAACCACCGTGGCGGTGATGGGCAGTTATGTTTCATTAAGTGTGTCTTAAATAAGTCTTAGACCCTCATTATTTTCCATCTCGATATTGGAGCTTGTGGAAACTGTTCTTGGAGATAATTTGAAGAAATTCTTGGAGGTAAACCTTGCCTAATCCTTTACTCTTCCTTAATCACAATCATCTTAGATTTTCCCATTTCCTTTAACAATCCCTTAGAGGTGGAATTTGAAGGAGGTTTTGGGAAAACTTTTCCTTAGGGTCACGTGTGATAAATTGGTGATGTTGATGCTAAAATTTGATAAATCTAAGCTTAGTAATCATATATCTTCCACTTTTAACGTTGAATTTCGGATTTGGAGACTTAAGGTTCATACCCAAATTGGGGGTTTTTACTTGAATCAGAAATTAGACTAATCCTTGGGCTAATTCAACAATTAATGGTGGGACTATATTACCTAGGACTCATTTGGTATTTTGCCCGCGAATTTTTCATTTTGCCCTTGTGGGCCCATTTCCCCAATTTCTAGGGTTAAAATGGACCTAATTGAAATAGTAGCAATATTAGTATCATTCTTCATGATTTCTAATATATAATTCGATTATGCTTATACTACTTTGGTTCCGAGGTTCAGCGGAAGGGCAAAGCAAAGGACTGACTTGTTGGTGTTGCGATTCGGCAGTCCAGGTAGGTTATGGCTTACCTCTAGTGAAACTTCGCATAGCGAAGCACATATTTAGAATATAATGTCGGAGACAGCATGTGAACCTTCAGGTGTGAAGTTGGGTTGGATTGCCTTAAGTTGGGCCCTGTTGTGTGTTGGGACTAGTCACCCCATTATGTGTGTTGATTGTTCCATTGTGATGGTTAGACGCCATGAGTAGTGGTAGATATCGGAATCTGTGTTACTGTCTTAATTGAGATATGATTGATATATCGTTGTTAGTATTTGCACTATGATACATTGTTGACGTATCCGTTGTTGGTACTTGTGATATCGATATAGTATTGGCATACCATTGTGGGTATTGTGATATGACACATTGTTGGCGTACCCTTCGTTGGTACTTGTGATATTGAACTTGATTGTTGATAATTGATATACGCATTGTCACACATTCATGATGCATGGCTGATACCCGGTGATGATCCGGTATCGTTGATTGAGTAAACTGATATTTTGATAAACTCTTTACTTGGGTGATTGTGAAAAGTCCGTGTACGAAGATCTATTCCGGAATCATTGATCGTTTGAAATTGATATTTGATAAACTCTTTTACTTGAGTGATTTTCGTTTATAAAGATCGTAGGTTGAATTTGAACTTACACATCTTGTTTTGAAATGAGTTTTTAGTATCTGGTGGGTGAATCTGATGAGTAAAAGTGAATCAACTGAATGTTCCACCCATTTTTTAATTCCGGAACTCTTTTCTCACTGGTATTTACCAGGTAGTCATAGAAGAACAGAACACAATTAAAGAAGACAAAACAAAAAAGAGACTAGATGTAATACTCGAAAAATTGAAAAATGTTGGCCGTCCATAAGGATATTGGTTCTCACTATAATTTGTAAAAACTTCATTCAATGAGACCTGTGCTTAGATTCATAGTATGGACAGAAAAGAGTCATTTTGCTACCCCAATACTAAGAACGAAAGATGTTTTTTACATGTTGATTTTTTTTCTTCTTTTTTTCCGTATCTCTAAATGAATTGTCTTTTTTACTTCTATCAATTTAAGTAAATCCTGGATATAATTCTTGCCAACCTTGATTCTCTTCTGAGAAAGGAATTAAGAAATTGAGAAAAGAATGCGAAGAAGGGTCTTGATGAGAGCCTTGGATTTTAAACATAGGTAATTAAGGAAGAAGAGAGACTATGTAAATCGAGTTAATACTAAACATATCTTGGTCATTAAAATTTTAATGAAACACGTGTTAACAATCTAAGTAGCTACCGGATGAAATGGAGAGAAAATCACTTGGAAGGAGCCGATTCCACCGTGTGTAATATATAGTAGCCTTAATTTTATTTTAGTACGTAATACTCTTAGACCACAAATTTTATTGACTCAAAAGTTGAAGTCTCATCAATATGTTTTTGAGTGCATTGAGGCGTGTATTATATACATTAGCCTTACTTTGAGTTTTAGTCAAACTCTCAGGCCACATGTTTTCATTATAGAAAAAGGTTAGATTTTGTAATGACCCGTTTTGTCGTTATTTTGACTTCCGGAAAATTCGCGACCTTGACCCCTTGAAACACCTTCGGTTTGTTATGCTCTTAAAAATCGCTAACTTGATCGGACCAGTTGTGCGAATTGTGTGTAAACATCGGAATTGGGCCACTGGGCCAGATATACCGTTATAGCGATAAACTGCCGCCCCAGCGATTGTACAACAGCGACAATGTGCTCCGCCAAAGCGGAGATGCATATTAGTTAACCGCCCCAGCGATTCTTCAGCCGCTGAAGCAGTGTCGCTATAGCGACGACTAGACTGCCAGAGCGGTTGACGAGCAGTTATATCCCTATTTATAGCCCATTGATTAACTTGACCTATTATTCTTTTTCCCCAAATCTGCAGCTGCCACTAAGAGAAAATTCCATCCCTAGAGACTTAAATGTTGGGAAGGTAAACCATTTAAATTCCTCATTTCATCTTCCTTTAATTCCCTTTTCCTTCTTGCACCATTTATGATTATGGTAAGCATTAAATGAGGATTCTTTCTTTTAATCTTATGAGACTAAGGGGTAAATGTGGTAATGATTGACCTAGAATAATTAGTAACTCTAGGATGGCCTTCTTAATGCAAGAATTAGTTTAATAACTAGTTCTTAGCCTAAATCATTTCTACTTCTCATTGGGTTAACTTTAGTTGCTAATAATGATTTAGTGAATTAGTGACGTAAGTTTGACTTAGGTAAACCTTGTCCTCCATAAAAGAGGTGAAACAGCAATAATCAAGAATCTAGAATGATTATTTTAGAAATGACGATTCTACCCCTATGAACCCAAATTCCTCAACTGTTACTTACTCGAATACATCCATCGTTCTTAGACCTTCCGGATCTACAAGTTCGCTACAAAGATGGAAGATGGAACCAAAGTGGATGTTCGCGCACCTGTTTGGCCCTGAGGTAGGTTACGGCTTCCTTCTCTTGGTAGACTCCGGTTAGACTTTCATATACGAGTGTTAGATGAAACGGGGAGCGCATGTATAGGATCTTGGGGATTGAGATGGATACTTAGATTGATAATGTATAAAAGGTAGTGGTTATTATGTAACAGTAGTATAGATGTGGGTTTATGATTACCCTATGGTGAGACTTCAATTAGCGAAGCATGTATTAAGACGATATTGTTGGAGAATTCATGTCGACCTTTGAGTATGAAGCTGGGTTGGATATTGCCTTAGGTTGGGAATTGTTATATGATTTGGGGCTATCCACCCCGCTGTGTGGTGACTTATCTCGTTCTATTTGTTGTTGGCTCGTTGCCACGTGGAGATAGTAGATATTGGTGACTAGTGATATATCTTGATGATGATATTGTAGCACCTCACTTGTTGTTGTTTTGAGACGAGGATTGTGATCCTATTGTGGCTTATTATGTAGCCTTTTTATTGATATTGTTGGTGTGCCCATGTGTGGTACTGTTGAGATTGATTTGATTATTGACATTGAACTCATACATTGCACACTTTCTCATCCTTCATGATATACTCTTGATACATTAATGATATACAAGGAAACACAGTTATGAGCTGGGATCAGTTGGATGAGAGTGATGTGAGGATCGATGTCCGATGTTTATCCTGAAATCAAGGTATGAGTGCTAGTAGCGATTGCCGAGGTCTTTACTTGAATCGTGAGGAATGGTACATGGACTTCGCGAGTCACCCATGAGTTATACTGCCGAGATGTGATGTTACGTCATCGGAATACATGTGTATCGGTGCATATGCATTGCATCCATATTTTATACATTATTGCATTGCATTGTACCTTTGGCTTCTCGTGATATTCTTGTGATATAGTTCTGATATACATATTTGGATTGGATGTATTGAGACTTGGCACAGTTGGGTTTAGATGCTGCAACATAAGTGATGACTTGTTGTGATATAATTGTGATGTACTGGACCAAATTAGCCATAGTTGGGATTAGTTGCTATAATTATAGGCTGTGATCTTGGATTGGGAAAGCGTGGAGCTAGGTGACCTTAATATGAAGGGTATGATTTGCTAGGTTGGGTGAGTAATGAACACTAAAACGACGAGAGAACTTTCCTTAAAACACGAGCGAATTTTGTAATGATAGTTGACTAGTGGTACTTGAGCATTGTTGCCTACTGTATGTTATATGAACTATAAGATGAGGGTTATGTAGTAAGTAAATGAATCCCTAAGGATGAGTTAATGGAAATAAGAACCTTTTATTTATTGAGGTGAGGGGTAGATGAGGTGTACTGTTGACTTAGTTTTGCCTACCATGCTTATTTGTAGATTCTATTACCGTTATGTTATTCTAACTATTGTCAGCCTATGATGCTTACCAATACTAGTGTTGTACTGATACTACTCTTGCTACATCCTTTTGGGGGTGTAGAGTTTTTTAGGATTATTGATTGGATGGAGTTTTCCGAAAGATGCTTGGTGCCTATCTTGAAGGCCTCCATCATTCTTGTTCATAGATGGAGGTTGAGTCTTTATATTCACTATTGTATTCAGTCTTCAGTCTTAGTCGCTCTTGTACTAGTCTAGACCAGGTCAGGGGAAATGAGTTAGTGTATTTATTAAATCTTGTAAAAATTTCGCTATTTTGTTTGTATCTAATGGTTTTATTTCCGCATGGTAATTATGTTGTAATTTGGAGATTAATGAACTTTGTTCTTGCTTGCAAATGAATTTGTTTTGGGTTAAGGGTTCGCCTATCGAGGTGAAAATGGTAGGTGCCCGCGCGATCTTAAAATGGGTCGTGACATATTTGCCCCTTCTTCAATACTATAATCACACATTTAACTATGTTCCTTTTATCATATTCTAAGCCAATTTGATTTGAAGCAAATCCAATTCATATATTTCTTTTCCTTCTATATACATACGCCGATAAGCAAGCGCTGGCAAGTTGTTCTCTGTCCATCCTTGTAAGTACTTGTAATGTAAATAGAATAGTGTCTAGTTTATTATTTAGTGCCAATGAACCTTCAAAATATTAAGTGAGACTACTCTATCTAATTTCAGGAAAAATAATACTCCAACTGAGATACTGTTGTACTACTTACTTCATGTCCTACAGTATCATCCATTATAATCTGCTAATTACTGCTGAAGCTCAAACGATCAGGGGTTCATTTATCAACTATTCAAAAGTCTCTCTGGTTATAAATTCCTCCATACCGGCTAAGGAATTTGTTGCAAGCATCATGTAGCCAGCACTTAAGGATCATTTGTATATCAAGATCACACTAGCAAATTTTAAGTGGATAGGTTATGGTTGCTGATTTGACATGCTTACTGGCTTGCAAGAATGGCCCTGGAGTACGTTACTTTTGGAGTACTAGTCTTCGGGAACATGCGTTGCACACTTATCCATTATTATTGTTGCTTCCAAATGCACATGCAAGTATACGTGGTCGTACAAGTAATATAGGATTTAAAGTCCATATATCGTACCCACAGAGACTTATGATTAACTGTCAACTAAATGAAACTAATGCTAATTATATCTAAACAAGAAATAAAATCCAAATTTATATTTATAAACTAAATAAAAATAAAAGAAAGCAAATAATGAACTTCAACCAAGAAAGAGTGGATTTTATCGAAGAAGAGATAGATCTAGGGCTATGACCACTAACAATCCAGTTGAGTCGTCAAATCTTTCTACCTATGGGTTACTAGTTGACAGGTTGATGTTAACTTTATGAGTATCTTCCGAGTTGCTCACAAGCATGTAGATGCTGCTATAACGCCTATATTCCTATGGTTGCCAGAGGTAACAAGAACGCATTTATATCTTTGTATTCAACCAAGCGAGGCTAAAGGTATATTCCTATCCTCATTAGCGAAACGATTAATCGAACAAGCTCTATTTATTATTATTACACATGCAAATTCCCTATCCCTAGTTCAATTCACACGCCACAAATAGTGTCTAACTATTTTGTCAAAGAATCAAACAATTAAGATCAAGATTAAATAAATAACCCAAAGATGAAAAATCAATAGATACAAATGATAATCAAACGTCAACTTCCATGTTTGAGTTAAAACACTAGAACTAAAGAGTTTAGCTCCACATAGACATGGAGGAAAAACAACAAATCATCCTAATAAAAACGTACAAACGATTATTACAGAGAAGAGAAGGTAAAACCCTGTAACTACGGCTTCCACGGCGGCTCCAAGCTCTCTCTAGATCCAAAGTTTTGAACTAAGGGTTTCAAGTTATCCAAAGTTGTGTAAAAACCCTGTCTAATGAATTATTTATAGGTATAGAAAAAAGACCAAACGAAATAACTGAGTCCAAAAAGAATTATGATAGTTTTTGGTCCGAAACTGGTTCACCTGCGACCAACTGATGCCTTAATTTGCTGCTCTGTAATGTTTCCCGTTTGAAGTCACTTCTTTTCAAATGTTTCTCCTTTGATGTATTTAATTCTTTAACCAGTGATTGGCTCATCATGAGCCATGCAATGCTTCCTCCTTCCATTCTTTAACGTCAATTCTTTTCTTCCTTTTTTCAATTTCACACTTTTTGTCAATTTTTGTCCAAATTTCTTTATCTTCGCATCGTTTTATTCCTACATAATAAAATATAACATTAAGCTCAAAGTAATATAATTAGTACTCAAATGAAGATTAAAAGTACTAAGACGTGAGGCAATAGTGACTAAATATATGCATATTTGACCGAACATCACCACCCCACACTTAAACTCTTGCTCGTCCTCTCGTAAGCATTAAACCACTCTCAATAAGTCAAGCCTAGGAACACCACGACTTTGATTGATACCAACAATTAGGCCCTATAGCAACTCAACTTATTAAATATACAGTTTCTGATCACCATGCAAGATATACATGTCAACAAATGTCTAACCTCCTAACCTCAGAGACGGACTCTAACTCATCAAATTCAAGCTCGCTCACCTACTATGTCAAAGAAAGTTAATAACATCACCCATCTATCATAAAGCAAGTGCCCTCGCAACAATAAATAGTCCACACACTCAAATCAAAGAATAAATGTAAATGTTACACCCCGTATCTTAGAAGTAAGGTTAGACCCGTACCGTTAGAGTTTTAGTGAAAAATTTGAAAGTTTGTACTATTACGAAAGTGGTTGACAAGCCTACTTTGGGCATCTATAACCCCTTGATTCATTGAGAATTTGTAAAAGGTTCCCACGAAAGTTGTAGTATGTAAAAATACCTTTCTAGGCATATAAGGACCAAGCCAATTGGAGTTCGGAGCAACGAGATATGATCGTCTCAAAATGGCTAATAGAGAGGTTCTTAGGATTCGGTAGAATCGACTAAGGTTTCGATATGTCTGCATTCCATCCCAATTTCGGGAAAATCCATTGATAATTTGAGAAAACTTAAAATATGAAAGTTGTATTCCTTTGAAATAGCTTTCCAACGGTATATTATGGAGCCCGAATGGAGATCTGTGATAGGAGTTATGTCCATTTCTTGAACACTGTCGACCAAGTATAAAATAGACAAGGGAGCTCGCCGATCTCGCCCCAAAGCGAGGCAAGGGCAAGCCATAGACCGTGCTTGGTGAGCCTGGGGGTCCAAAATGTCCCATGCTATAAATTTAACACTTAACTCGAAATTTCAGTTATTAGACATTACAACTTCATTCTAAATCCCTAAACAGTCGTTTTCCTCCTCTCCTCATCCTCCCACATCAAGGTAAGATCGCTTTAACTATTCTTAAGTAATTCCAACATTTATTCATGATTAGTAACATGATTCTTCAACCAAAACATAGGATTTCCAAGGTAAATCCTTCTCAAGCGATTCAAAGCTAGAGTTTTGGTGTTCTTCGTTAGAAAAGCAGTTTAGTTAGTTGGATTGGTGTTCTTCAGTTTTCTTTTCATACCAGTACAATTCAAATGTGCTGATGTCCCTTTTTATTTCTTGGGGACCTAGATCTTGCGATGCAGGCAACGATATATAGGTTGATGATTCAGTTAGCTAGGACTATCCGTATCAACTGTTTGGTGAGCTCCAGTTCCTTCGGGGCATTATCCAGCTTTCAGTCTTTCTAGTATTTTAGACAGTCATCTTTTCAGTATTCTTAGAGGCTTCATAGACATAGTCCAATCAGTCAGATATTAATAGACGTTTGATGTGCTAGCCTTACGGGCTGTTTATTCAGACTTTTACAGTATTTCTGCAATTAATATTATTTCAATCAGACTTTTAGCAGATTAGCATGTGTTAATCTTGTTTCCTTATTTTAGCATGTTTAGATATCACATGTTGATTCAGCCAGCCTATGGGTTCGTTCGGTCACATGCAGTTAGGCACCAAGTGTCGTGTTACGCCTAGGCCATGGTTCGGGGCGTGACAATAAATTAAGGACTTAGCATCAAAGAACAACTCTTGCACTCACAAAGAAATTCACATGTATGCACAAAGAACCATAGGCTTACCCATTATGTACATCTCTACTAATCAAGTGTGCTCGAATAGAATCAAATAGGACTTTAACGGGTTGTAATGTTGGCCAGGGGAGGGGTAGGAAAATTATATAATAGTGACTTACACTTCCCTAAGCACTTTTCACTTTTAGACTTTTTCACCCATTATTTTCAAATCTTCACTTTATTTTTTAGCCCTCTCCTCATCAATTATTTTCAGTAGTAATTCTCATCATATCAAGAATAATTCTATTTTTTTTTTCAAGCAATTTTTTTTTCATGTCACATTCTTTTTAAGAGGGCATTTTCATCACACGTCCGCTTCGGGCATGATCATTGTCACCAATGGCTGCGTCAAATAAAAGTCAAGATCATCAAAGTTTGCAGCACTTTGAGTAGTAGAAGAAGACATTTTTTGCAGTACTTTGAGTAGTAGAAGAAGACATTCTCTGAAAAACACCTGAACTCGATATGCCTTTTCCTTTATTTTGAGAAGTAGAAGTAATAGGTGGTGGAGGTTTGGGAGCAACACTTTCTTCCAACTTAGAATAATATTCAAAAACTTTTCTAAGCTCAATATCTATGACACTCAGGGCCTCAAATTGTAACGGTTCCTCGGTAGTAATTTCTACATATTCATAAATTTGTTCAACCAATTGAGAGGTAAAAGAAATTTTAAGACAAGGATTTAAAATAGAAACCAATATGAATAAAGTTGGAACGGGAAAATAATACTTCTTAAATTTTTCATAGCCGCTTGGTAACCCGATTTTTCCTTATACTCAAATAAAACTCTAGCTATTTCGGTCAAGTATGCTAAAATTCCAAAAAATCACGGGATAAAATTGTCTAGAAAAAACAAGAGTAGAATTATAAAAATGTTCTAAAAGTTCTTTGCATTCCAAAACATCATCCCAATCGCAATCATATAACCACTCCGAAACCTCTTTGTTGTGATTGTTGTGAGTATTTTGTATGGCAATCCTATATTCATATGCTTGTTGCAACATAATGTAAGTGTAGTTCCATCTAGTATCAACTTCAACTTGAATTTTCCTAGGTTTAATACCAAGGCTCTCACATTGATTTTTAAAATCTCTCGTTTTAGCCTTACTTGAATTACACACACACAAAAAAAAAAAAAAAAAAAAAAAACAACTGCATCTCTAACCTTTTGAATAGAATCTTCAAATAAGGAAAGACCATCTCTAACAATCAAGTTTAAAATGTGACAGCTACATTTTACATGAAAAATATCCGCTAGTGGAGGTTTTAATTCCCTTTATAAGGCCAACCCCTCTTGTGTTGTTAGTAGCATTATCTAAAGCAATACAAACTGTTTTTTTGTAAATGTTCAAAAATTCATAATAGTTGTCATTCCATCTGCTAAAAATTTACCGTCATGACGACCCTTACCTTCATCGTATAAATAAGCTATAATTCTTTTTTGCATGACCCAATTACCATCTATCCAATGACATGTAATAGCAAAAAATTCTAACTTATTACGACTAGGACCAATATCAGCGGTAAGGGAAACATTACAATTTAAAGATTTAAGTAAATGACGCAAATAAAATCTATATTTTTTTTATATAACTCAATAATATCCGCTCTACAAGTACTTCTAGGAATACCCTCAAACATTGGATTATTACTATGTTGAATATAAGTAACAAAACCCACCCCCGAAGGAAAGGAAAATGGTAAATAATCATAAGCTATCATTTTAGCTATCTCTATACGGTCTTTCTTTTTGTTGTAATCAAAAGATTTTCCGGTATATGGGTCTATTGTTCGTTGAGTACCCCTACGGAATCTGTTCCCTCTACCCAAACATCCGGATGTGTAGTCCTTAAATGATTGCTTATTGTTCCTATTCTCCCAGAGTTACTGTTCTTACACTTGAATTGAAATGCTTTTTTACATATATTGCATATGGCTAATTCTTTCTCCCTATCTCTAGTCATAAAATTCCAAACTTTAGAGGTTGGCGTACGGATTTTTCTCGTTTTTTGTTATGTTTGGGATTCTTGTGGTTGATGTCCTTGTTGTGTATCACTATCTCCTATCGGATTTTCCGGTGATTGTGTTTCGTCATCGTCATCATCAATAATTTCATTATAGGTTGGACCAACTCGGTGTTCTAATTGTTCATGTTCTAAAATTGAATTATTTTGAGTAATGTCAACTTGACCTATCATATACGCTTCCGTTTCCGGCACAAATGTTTCATCCATAATTCTCCCCACCCCCCGACTACCACCGCCTCTTCTAACTCTCTTAGACATAATTAGATCGCAAGCAAATAAATCGCAAGAAAATAAATTGCAAGAAAATAAATTACGAAAATTTAAAATAGAGTTGGAATGAAGGTACCAAATTGCTGAAATAAATTCCGCCAAAACAAATGTTGAATTGAAGGCGGCTAGACTTGCAAATCCATCAACTCCACCAACATTTTGTTTTTGTATAGTTGCAAAATATAAAATAGCTAATAATTAAGAATTTGAGAGAACTTGTAATTTTAAAGTAGCTAATAATTGAGAGAATTTGAGAAGAAAAAATTGGTGTGAACGAAAATAAAATGGAGAGGGATTTATATAGGAGTGGGAAAGAGGTTAAAGTGTTAAAAATAAAAGTTAGGAGGGTTAGGGGGGGAGGGGGGCCAAAATTGGGGTTTTAACGGCCAAAAAATAAAATTGGACCGTTGGGCAATGGCCCAATAACGGTCACAATGCCCAGATTTTTTTTTAAAAAAAAAAAAATTAAATTTTGACCGGTTAACCCGTTACCGGTTCGAAAAAAATAAAATCATAACCGGCCCGATATAACATGATTTTCACAACCGCATAACCGTTATACCGGTTTCGGCTCCGGTTACCGGTTTAACCGAAACCGTTTGACAGGCTTAAGCTATCCTATACACGTTGAAGCAAAGAGTACACCAAATGAGATTAAATTGAAACAATAATTAACTTTGTAAAAGCTGCAAATGGAGTAATGGGTGCACAGGCGTGAAGCTGAGAATTCAGAAGCCCACCCCCCCCCCTCCGCCCCCTACCGAGGGGTGAGTAAAAGGACAATTTGGTCAACACAAGAAAGATATTATAAGAGAGTTACAGTAATTTAGTTTTTCAGCCAAAGAGCTGCTTCATTTCGTTACTTACAGATATACCTTCGTGGGCTCATATCACAAAAGGTGGGATTCTTTTGATTAATTTAAATTCAGATCAGCAAAAGGATATTTTGGTAACTTTACTGGCTGACCCTGAGCTCCTCTCTTAGCCGCTTGAACAAAGGTGAAACAATTAATCACCAATTAACTTAAAATTTTAGGCAAAAGTAAGTTAAATCTTCCATTGTGAGATTCAAAATATAAGAAGAAAACATTCTTTAAATTAAAACTAAACATAATCTTAAATCTAAATAACACTAATAATCAGAAAAGACCAGGTACAGAGAGGAATGAAGAGATGAAGCAATACAGGATACCTTTGAAATCAAAATATGGAGTTATCAGTCTGATGTAATCGTGAAACTTGAGAACGTGTCAAAACAGGAAAAAATGGAATAGCACGCGTCGAAGAAATAGCAATTACATCTGAAATTCCAAAAATGCCCTCCCGACCCTAAGCTCCTCCCGTTAGCGGCTTCCATTTAAGTAGTAAGCCCGTGCTTTGCCCGGGCCCAACATGAACAAAGTTATATTGTTTTATATACATTGTGCATAAATTTGTAGTGACAATATGTACAACAACCAAATGTCGTGACTTCTTTCTGAATTCTTCAGTTGGACGGAGGAATTCTCTGTTTATATCTTTCCATGCATTCATGACTTCTTTCTGAAACTCAATGTATGCCTCTTGCTTTGAAGCTCCTTTCTCTTTCATGTAGCATTCAATCATTAATGAAGCCACATGCTCTCTTTGTTGTTCGACCTACAGTTAAAAGAATTCACTATCTTCAATATAATTACACATTTGAATATGTTCCTTTTATGTGATTCGAAGCCAGATTGAAGCAAATCCAATTCATGTATACAATTTGTTCCTTCTATATACATATGCTGATAAGCAATCACAGGGATTTTGTCGTCTGTCCAACAAAACCTGCAAAATTTTAAGTGAGACAATTCTATCTCTGGTTTTGAGAAAAATAAAATTGTTGTTGTACTTACTTCATGTCCAACAATGTCATCCATTAATCTGTTAATTACTGATGAAGCTCGAACAATCAGAGGTTCATTTATCAACCATTCAAAGGTATCTCTGGTTATAGGTTCCTCCATACCAACTAAGGAAGTTGTTACAAGCATCATATAGCCACAACTAACAAGTGCATTTTTGAGAGAGTGAGAAACATATTCTCTTCACATGTTGGAGTAATATCAGCGTTCAACCATTGAGCTTCCTTAAAATGGGCTCTCACCAACCTTTTCATCTGAAAAAAAAAAATCCTTTTTTAAAAAGAAAATTCAGCTTTTTTAATCCATGAAGCAAAAATAGTAAACTAGATATATAGCAATAAGGAAGTATCTTCCTTCGCAATAAGGACGTTTTATCACAAACTTTATCATTTTCTTCTATGCAACTTAATTGAACTGATATAGTGTGTACAGATGCGGATCTAGGATTTGAATGTAGTGGGTGTCACAATTTTCTTCAATGTACATCTTGTTAGGAACGTGTATTTGGGTCGGGTCCATCTCTTTTTAGTTTATTCGGGTCAACTTAATAGGCTTTTTTTAATTTGCAAATATGAAATTACAGCTCAAAAATCAAGAAACGACATAATTATCATCTTAAAAAAGGAATCACACCCATTAACAACAAAAGTAAAATCAACATTTCACCAACGGACTTGTATATCATGTATATTAAAAAATGAATTTGCACAAGTAAAATAACATCTTCAATAAGGGAACTACACTAATCAAAATGAGAAAAATAATAGAAAAACTCTTCAATAGGTAAATACACCCCATAAGTAAATGTAGAATTAGATAAACTACAAGTTCTCAAAAATAAATCATAAATTTCATGTTTTTTCTAAGCGATTAACTTACGAAATTTCCATCACAATTTAACTAGTAAATTAATTTAAATTGAATTTAACAATTATAGAATAGCATAAATTTTTATAATACACTCCCTCCATCCATTTTTATTGGTCCATTATACTAAAAATATATGTCCACTTTTACTTGTAAGTTATATAGTTTGAAAAACCAAGACATAATTTATCGTTTTATACCTATTTTACCCTTATTGTTAAGTACTCCAATTCATTTCTCTCTTTTTTTTTTTTTTTTTTTGAGTGTCCCAATTCAAATATGGACAAGTAAACATGGACGGAGGGAGTAATAAACAAAAGAAATTATAAAAAAAAAAATATTGAATTTTGATCTCAATCCAAAATTCCCATTGAGACCCAAGTTTTTCGATTAAATACTCACAGATTTGAGATTAAGAGAAATGCTTAATTTTATGGATTTTGAAGTTTCTATTTGTGTGTTTTCGCTAGAGATCACAAATAAAATAATAAAAAGATAAATAGAAAATTGGGAGAGGCGAAAAGGGAATTACTAGAACAGCAAAAAAAGCACAAAGAAAAACGGGAGTCGAAAAATGTTCAAGATAGATTCAAACTTGTGTCTACCAGTCGTGATACTTTTGTCTAATTTAAGACTGGGGGTGGCAGGATCAAGTATTTAACCTAATTTAAGTAAATTACAACATAAGTATATAAAAAATTATTAAACTATGGGGTGCCATGCCACCCCCAACCCTTAGGGTGGATCCGCCCCTCTGTGTGTGTGTGTGTATATATATATATATATATATATATATATATATATATATATATATATATATATGCAAAGGTGCAAATATAACCCTCATCTTTGCGATTTAAAGCAGATATACCTCTCGTTATAAAAGTGGTGTATATGTACCCCTGCCATTACAAAATGGTGCAAATGTACCCTGCCGTTACAAAATGGTGCAAATATACATTTTTCGCTGACAAGATTTAAAAATAATAATCATTTAGGTTATTTTTTAATTTAAAAAAAAATGGCTTGTGACTTTAAAAAAAAGTTTACCCATTTTTTTTTAGTAGACATATTTTTCTAAAGTCACATACTCCCTCCATCCCAAAAAGATTGTCCTCTTTTGACTTGATACAAAGTTTAAGAAATAAAGGAAAACTTTTGAAATGTGTAGTCCAAAACAAGCCTTAGATATTTATGTGGTTGTAAATCATCTCATAAAGTTAAATTATTTCTAAATATAGAAAGGGGACAATCTTTTTGGGACAGACTAAAAAGGAAAGGAGGACAATCTTTTTGGGACAGAAGGAGTAATATTTTTTTTCCTGTGAGTCGGGTCTGATTCGTTTAAAAAAAATATCTCTGTAACTTTTAAAAAATAAGTCTACCCATTTTTTTAAACGAATCAGACCTGAGACTAGTCTATATATATATATATATATATATAGATGTCGGTTAGTCAAGCAAGATTACCTCATCTTTTGCATACGTCACGCGATTTAGATTACCTTCTTTGGCCAAAACTTGTTCCATTTCATTGTAAACGTCTAGAAGGGCTTGATAAACAAGTCTGATAGATGACGACAAAGAATCTAGGGCAAGAATGTCCAATCTACAAAATCAAAATAATTTGTATCAAAATCAATGCACTAGCAAATTTTTTTAAATTCTTGTACTTACACATCATTTCACAGTAACAACAAGAAGTACTTAATTATACCTTCAAGCACACGTGTTTATTTTCCTATTGATCAATTAGGGATTGGAAAAAAGAGTCATGAAGTTCATGTTTTACCTCTGGATCGCATTGGTCAAAAGCACAAGTTCGTCAAAGGTTCCATAAGCATCATAGGTGTCATCAATGATGGAGGTCATGTTGATTACTTTTGTTAACATTTTTCTCACGCGACTATACTTAGGCTCAAAATACACTCCTATTATCCAAAAGTAACCTTCCACCAACCTATCTCTTGCATAAGGCAATTTGTTTGAAAAATCCAAATCTTTCCACCACCATCGATTGATCGCAAGAACATTTTGATTAATCTAAGTTGTCAAATTTCATTTTGATTAATCTAAAAGGCATTCATAATTTGAATGAAGAAGATTGATCAGATGTAGTACCTTGTAAGCTCACTAAGCTCTCTCTGGTGAAGCTTTTGCAGCTCGTTAAAATCCAATTTTGCGAATTTCAAAAGCAAACCATCGTGTGCGTCATTGTTTTCGTAAATAAATATGTATTTTCTAGCAGCCAACCTTGACATGACTTTGTGAATAGGCTGCCTTAAGGCTTCAGTAACTTGAACCTTAAGGGAGTTATTGCACAAGTTGGAGGCCATGGACTCGAGAGGAGTGGAGGTAAAGGTGAGAGCTTCTTCAAGAATTTCCTCCCCGCACACCCTCAGATGTGCGGCTTCATACAGACTTAGTAATCCTTGGACATCATTAGTAAGCATTTCCTTGAATTTTCCATCTTGGTCGGTGAATTGCTTGAAGACGTCTGATTAAGTATCATGTTCATTGTTTGAAAAAAAAAAAATTAACTTGTTAAAAGCTATACGAAACCCAATTTTAAATGCTGCCAAAAGTATTTGCTCATTAAGTATCTTAATATTGGCTCAGGTGAATACCAAGGTAAGAGTTAGATTTTATAGTGACAAATTTAATTAGTATGAGCTCACTATAAGTGGAGAGATAAAAACTATTCAAAAGAGCAGGAATAATCGACGAAAGGAAAAACAAAACAAACAGAAAAGAGTGAAGCTGTAGAAGATAGAACACATTCACCTGTAGATTTGTAATGACCATGTTGTCTCAGCAGTCGAAGATGAAGAGCTACTACATAGAGGTTCTCATCATCCTCGTTCTGTTGGGACACATCAAATATGTTCTAAATGGACGTTTCAATTTCATTATCGAAATGATATGCTACTCCCAATCGTTGGATTGTGTCTATCAAAACAAGTTTTTGTGTGCTATTCTCAGGTGTTTCCACTAACATTTTTGTGACCTTTTCCTTTAACTTTTCAAGTTCATGTTTCTCTTCGCCACTAATTTCCTGCATGCGGAAAATTGAGCATTATTAACTTTCACAACCTTTATATAAAGTACCAGTATAATTTCTTATCTACTACGTAAGTACTACAAAATAATTTTGGCACAATACTTAAAGATCCCCTAAACTTGACGTGTTTTATTCAGATCCCCTAAATTATACGTGGTCTTAATAGCCCCTTGTACTTGGCTTTTTCATAATTGTTACCCCCTCAAAAGAAAAATGGAAAAAGGAGAATTGATATAGTTTAATGAAGGAATAGAGAAGATATATGTAAGGAGATAAGGAAATAGCCGTCGGAATGTGACTAAATATAAAAGAAATGGTATTTTAGATTATTCACACATCAGATTGCTATAATGTGACTATTATTACACTCTCACGCGTCGGACATCATTTCAAATCACTTGGATTATAAAAAAGCCAAGTACAGGGGATCATTAGAACCGATTATTGTTTGAGGGGATAACGATTATACAAAAAGTCAAGCACAATGAGGTAATGAGGACCATATACTGTTTAAAGAAGATTTTAAATAAAACACCCCAAGCTTAGGGGGTCTTTAGATATTCTGCCTATAATTTTTGTAAATTTCTTTGAAGTAATTTCTCTAAGGACCGTTTGGCCATAAGAATTATTCACTTTTTTCCGGAATTCTTTTTTCACTTTTTTCAAAAATTAGTGTTTGGCCATGAAAATTCCAAATACAACATGAAGTTGTATTTAAATTTGAAAAAAAAAAAAAAACTTGTTTTTGACAACGAAAACCTTGTTGAAAAAGTACATTTCAACAAAAAAAAAAACTTTTGCAAAAACTATGGCCAAATACAACTCCAACTCCAACTCCAAAATTCCAAAAAAAAAAGTGAAAAAGTTTTTGGTTTCTATGGCCAAACTCCTACTTAGTTTATACAACAAATCATAAAAAAGAAACGCATTTAAGTGTGAAGCAACAATAATAACAAGAATATGTACTGTGTGTTGAGAAGTGTAGGAGAGGAAATGGTATCCCCAAACTGTTGAATGGAAATTTGCCAAGTGACGGTTGCTCATTGCTTCACTCATCTCTATCTTGTTAGGTTTTGTGGGTTCTTTTGCAGTTTTACTTACGAAATATGCTGCAAATACAATGGGCCATTTATAATGCAGTTGAATGACTGGTACTCTACAACTTGAATGTACACAAATTAGGGAAGAAACCTTCTATTATAGGGGTCGCGTCCTCATGGGCAGCTGTATTTAAGAACCTTGAAGCTGTCAAGTTTTTAAAAGTTTTTATTTCTTTTTCTTTTTTTAACTCCGTGTTGATTAAATCTGTATCACATAAATTGAAATGTCGAAAGTAAGTGGTGACATTAATTGCGTCTATCTATATGTAACTCAAGTAGCTTCCTTCT
This sequence comes from Lycium ferocissimum, assembly GCF_029784015.1. Lineage (NCBI taxonomy): Eukaryota > Viridiplantae > Streptophyta > Magnoliopsida > Solanales > Solanaceae > Lycium > Lycium ferocissimum. Next base: position 22,934,242 of record NC_081345.1, on the reverse strand, counting down.
TGGACTCACCGTAGAACACATCCCTCAAGCTACAGAGCTGTTATAACATTAAACAAAATGTTTAATTTAGGGAAAAGTATTCAAAACACACTCAAACTATGGCCAAAATTGCCATAACACACCTCAACTTTGCGGGGGTCCTATGACCCCCCTGGACTTATTTTTTGTATATTATTTACGCTTTCAACCGGACAAAGTCACTCAAACGAGTTTGAGTGTATGCACGCGCTCATAAAGTTAAAACCAGACGGGTCATTTTCATTATTTTGCTTTCCAAAATTTGAAATCCAAAATTCTGTCTCACCTTCCACTCGATTTCTACCATTTTAATCACTCAAATACCATTTTATTCTGCAAATCAGTGTGAATCATAGTTAAACTAAGTTTAGGTGGTAACATCGCGGTGGATTTTGACCCGAAATCGTCGATTTATCTTCAAGGTAGTGTCAAGCTTTTAGTGAACTGAAAAAATACCAGGTTAGTCGTGTTCTTTGTCAGTATTGTACGCGTAAAGTTTATTTTTTTCTATATTATATAGGATTTGTGACATTGTCGTATGAATTTCTAGGGTTTGTTAAAAAATTATGGGTTTTTCCTAGTTTAAATTGGGGTTATTTGGGGTTAAGAGATGTGTAATCTTATGTCGTGTAGTATTACTGTTGTAAGTGCGTCCAATTTATTTTCACCCCAAAATGTGATTTTATACACTGTTTGGCCTTGTATTGTCAGAAGTATGAATTTAATTGTTGTTATTTGATGTGTGTGTGGGGTTGTGATTGTTGTTGACCATCTATTGTTATTGTATATATGTGGTACTGATTGTTTGTACTATTATTGAATTGTAATTTCAGGTATGAGTGGGTTTGTATTAGTAACATTGAGATGGTATCATGGTGGGGTTTTGGATGTCAGTAGTGGGCAACCAAAGTATGAGGGTGGACAAATAACAGAGTTTTTGGATATTGATGTGGATAGGATGTCCTTTTTTGAACTAAGGGATTATATTAAAGAACTAGGGTATACTACAAGTTGTTCATTTTGTGTTAGGATACCTAATAGTGACAGTGTTGTAGAAATCCAAACTAATAGGGACATTTGAAACTTTCACAAAGTTTTGAAAATGGGGATACTATTGAAATCTATGTCTGTCACATGGTTGATAATTTAGATAATGTAGATGGTCCCATTGCTTTTTTGGAATACACTAGCCCCAATGAGGAATCTTTGGCTGCTTTTAATGAAGAAAGGGATGGGGGTATCCAAGAAGGGGATGGGTTTTCTTTTAATAAAGAACCGGCGACTATCGAAATCGCAAAGACTTTTCTTTGAACCGAGAATCGCCGAAATTCTCGCTTCGAAGACCCATTAAGTAGTGAATTTCCTATTCTTGAATCGACCGATCCACGATGATAGTTCTGAGTCTGACCAAGCTGAACTCTTTAATGAACATGATGCTGAACATGAAAGTGATGATGTTCATGAAGAGTGCATAAATTTGAGGGCTGAAAGGAGGTCATATCAGAGGAGGAAAAGAAGAGAAAGGATACCAAATGACCCTAGAGAAATTCCTGTTGGTGAAGTTGGTCCAGATCTGGGCCTTGATGAAACTTCTACTCCTGATACAAGCTTGAAAGGTAAGGTTCTTTGGGGATGAGCCGGTGTATGTCGGTTCGATGCATATAGTATTGAATCAGATACAGATGATGAGTGAGGGTCTAGGAGGGCTACGAGAAGGATAATTTTTGACAAAACTGTTGAAAAAGTGATGTAGGAGTTGGGGATGGTTTTTGAGGATGTGAATGAGTTTAGGGATCTTTGTTACAAAATATGCACTTCAAAGGGGTGTGCAATTAGAGAAATTTGTCAATGAGCCCAAAAAGGTTAGGGTGAGATATGGGATGGCTGCCCATGGCTGCTATATGCAAGTCTTGACAAGAAGACTAATGATTTCATGATCAAAACCTACAATCCTAAACATAGGTGTGTCAAGACTACTAGAAATTACATGTGCAATGCTAAGTTCTTGTCTAAGCATTACAAGAATAGAATTACGAAACGACCAAACATTAGGATTTTCAAGTTTCGGCATTTGATTAGGGAAGAACTTAACATACATGTTGGAAAAACCCTTTGCCAGAGAGCTAGAGCTAAAGTACTCCAAGAAATCATGGGTGATCATGTGTTAGAGTTTGGAAGATATTTGACTATAGGGATGAAATTTTGAGGACTAATCTTGGGAGTACTTGTGTTGTTAAGGTTGATGACTCTGGTGAAAGTGGTAGGTTGGTGTTTGAAAGTTTTTATATTTGCTTTGATGCTTTGAAAAAATGCTTTTTAGGTGGCTGTAGGAAATGTATTGGTTTGGATGGTTGTTTCTTAAAGGGAATAACCAAAGGACAGCTATTGGCTGCTGTTGCTAAAGATGCTAATAATCAAATGTTGCCTATTGCTTGGGCTATAGTGGAATATGAGAATAAGAACACTTGGACATGGTTTTTGAAATTGTTGATAACTAATTTGGGAATGGGAGATGGCAGCAACTACACGGGATATCGTACATGCAAAAGGTATGACAATCACTTTTTTTTTTCTTCATTTAGTTTCTGTCCATTCATATATAATTGTTTCTCAAAATTGTAGGGGCTTCAATCAGCTATGAAAGAATTGTTACCACTGGTGGAGCACAGGATGTGTGCAAGACACATCCTAGCCAACTGGGCAAAAGGATGGAGAGGTCTTCAAAGAAGGAACCAATTCTGGAAGTGTGCAAAAAGCACCTTTGAAGGAGAGATGAAGATAAATTTGGACAAAATGAAACAGCTTGGTACTGCCAAGGATGGTAAGGATATTGTTGCAGATTTACTGTACTACCCACCTGAAACTTGGTGTAAACTGTACTTTAGAACTGACATTAAGTGTGATAGTGTGGACAATAATATGTCCGAGAGCTTCAATGCCTGGATTTTAGGACCAAGGCATAAAACCATTATCACTATGCTTGAAGAGATTAGAGTGAAGGTAATGACTAGAATATGTCAGTTGAGTCAATTTCCAAAAACATTGTTAACTAATATATCTCCAATGGCACTGAGGGTACTAGAAATCAACATAAAGAAGTCAATGGAATGTAATATTGATTTCAATGGTGAGAGAGGGTTTGAAATTAGTGATGGGCCATATCAACATACTTGTGATTTGAGAAATAGAACTTGCGGTTGTAGGGCACAGATGCTCAAGGGAATACCATGTCAACATGCCCTTGCTGCCATATTATATAAGAAGTATGAACCCATTGAGTTTGTTAATAGCTTGCTCTGATGAGGAGACCTGCTTGAGGACTTATTGTCATTTTCTTCAACCAGTCACCAATATGAAAATGTGGCCTGAGTCCAATAACCCCTATGTTGCACCACCAGTTGTAAAGCCTATGCCAGGCAGACCAAAGAAGGTCAGGAGAAGAGAAGCCACTGAGTCAAAAAGATATGGTAAGTTGTCAAGAAAAGGAGTTGACATGACTTGCAGCATTTGTCATGGTAAAAACCATAATAAAAGAGGTCCAAAGTAAACTCTGTTTTTTATACTCTTTGTAGTAATGGTTTTGATTTGACACTACTTGTTTTTGGTAGGATTTTGTAGAACAAGCTATGGTAATGGACCGGATATTGCTAACGACATCTCAGTAAGCTTTGTTTGAATCAAGTGCTTTTTCCGCAAGAGCTGGGGAAAGGCCAAGAAAGCCAACTCTAAGTTCTGAAGCACCAGCAAGAGCTAGGGGAAGGCCAAGGAAAATCCATTAACCACGATGCACCAGCAAGAGCAAGTGCAAGGCCAAGGAGTACTTCTGAAGCACCACCAACAGCAAGTGCAAGGCCAAGGAGTACTTCTGAAGCACCACCAACAGCAAGTGCAAGGCCCAGAAGTACTTCTCAAGCACCAACAAGAGGTATGGGAACAAGGAGGACAACCATTACTGCTAAATGGTTTGAAAATGCAACAAGTTATGCTGCACCTGTTGCAGCCAATGCACCTGTCCAACCTGTCCAACCTGTTGCTTCTCAGTCTAATGTGAGTAGGGGAAGACCAAGAAAAACCTCTCAAGCTTCTAGTGCTGCACCTATTGCAGCCAATGCACATGATCAACCTGTTGCTTCTCAGTCTAATGTGAGGAGGGGAAGACCAAGAAAAACCTCTCAAGCTTCTAGTGTAACAGCTGTTGATAATGAAAGAAGAAGAACTACCCCTTACAAAAGGCCTAGGACTGTTGGAATGGGTATATTTGTCGCAGAAAATGGATTTACAACATACAATGTAAGAGCTGAAATATTTGTTGGAATGGGTATATTTGTTGCAAGTGAGTTTACTAACTATAAACAATTATTTTGCTTTGTCTACAACATGGCTTGCCAAGTAGTAGGATAATTGATGCTGCTCCAAGAAAGCATATAAGGTCAGCTGATGTTACTGGGGACCTTGGTCACAAAGCAAGGGCCGAGTGAGGTGGAAGGGCAAAGCGACGAATGACATCAAGCCAGATTGAAGAGATGAGGGTAAAGAAAAGGAAAAAAGTGACAGTAACCCAGAACTCGCAGACAAAGGATCCATGGAAGTAGTGTTAATATGTTGGTAGTTGGTAGAACAAGTTAATGTAGTTGGCAGAACAAGTTAATGTAGTTGGCAGAACAAGTTAATGTAGTTGGCAGTTTTTGCAGTTCATAAGCAAACTAAAGTAGCTGTGGTTTAGATGGTTGTTTTGTGACATTATGCTACTGCACTTGAATGTTGCATCATCATGAATGTGATGCACTACTTTTGTACAAACTTATATTGGTGCAATTGTTTATATATACCAAGGTCTGTTTCTATTATTAAGTCCTGTCTCTTTCAGCAGTTGATTGGTGCACATGTTTAATGTCCAGAATGTCTGTTTCTATTTGAAATTGTTGGTGCACATTTTTAATGTCCAGAATGTGCAACCTATGTTGGTGCAGCTGTTTCTTTTTGAAAGTGCAGTTTATGGACCAAGTGAAATCTGGTCATGCATTTGAACTACATTAATGTTGCTCACCAAATCTGGTCAAGCATTTTGAACGAAATTAATGTTGCTCACTAAATGTGGTCAAGCTTTTGACCGGATTTAAAGGTGGTCAACAACAGCTAAGGTGGTTGGGGGTTAAGTAGTGGGGAATTTATTGCAAAACACATTATAAATATAGGCTTTCACTCACACTCTAATACTATGAAATAGCATTCTACATAGCCTCTAACATGAGCCTTAATTCGAAAATGGTAGCTTATTTTGAGAAAAAATTGACCAAATCATACGTCGAAAAGGATGATTTCGTAAGTGTTCATCTAATTTATTTGTTATTTTCAATTGTTATTTTAGTTTTAGTAATCACATGTTTTTCAACGAGATCCTTCCAAGTAGCATTCTTGAATTTCTCCCGGACGATGACCGTGAAGCTGTTGTAATCTCTGAAAGAGGTGCGTACAAAATGAAATACAAAGTTGGTGCTCATATGCGGCTCTATCAAGGATGGAAAGAATTTATAGATGCTAATGGATTCAGGACAGGGGATGTATTGTGTTTCAAGGCCTGTGACGCTGCTAGGGACCGGATACACTTCCTTGTTAAAAAAAAAAGGAGATCATAGAAATAGATTAGACTGGTCTCCGTGTTTTCAATTTAAGCAAGGTTTATGTTGGAGCACATGTAACACCTTTGCTTTCTAAATTAAAGGGATTTCATTCATCAATTTCGAACTTACATTAAACACAAAACAAAAGAAAACTAGAAAGGATTTCCTAACATACATTAACCACAAGACAAAAGAAAAGGGAAAAGTAGTTCCTAACTAACATTAACCACAACACAAAAGACATTTTTCCAAGCACTGCCTACCTAACATCAAGCACAAAACTAAACCATTCAACTTCAAAAATACAAGAAACACTAAGGCAATTGGTCATGACAAGTTGAAGCATTTCCTCGCATTAACCAACTGATCCAACTAGCAAAACAAAACAAGATACAAAATGTGAAAATCAAATTAGAGCTAAAGTTGTTGATCCCCTTCTTTTTCGATTTTATCTCTTTTGCATTTTCAATTTTGCCCAGATTAATCACACTTGATTGTTCTTCCATCTCCTTCATTTTCATATCACTTGAGGCAGATTGTTCTTCCATTTCAATCTCTTTCAACATCTCGGCAATTTCGGAACTTCCACATCCTTTTTCCATCTCCTTAATTTTCTTCTCTTTTGAAGCTAATTCTCCGTGCATCTCCTTCATTTTGTTCACCAACTTTGGAATAATGTATTTCGATCTTTCATCAACTTTGGAAAGATCCCTCCATCAAAAAAATTTACACTTCTTCGAACCATAGTAGGGGCAAGACCAATATCTTCTTCCGGGATTGTTGTCGGACCAGGAAGTCTTCAATGGGAGCAACACACCATGACTGCATCGCACCTCTGCATTCAACATTGGATCTTCATTGTCCATACAAAGCTTATTCAAATCCAATCTTGTTTCTTCCATAGCTAACCCGAATTTTTAATCAGAAATTTGGGGAAAGAAATTGTAAGAATCCAATCTTGGGTAAGAATTGAAACATAAAGAGAAGAAATTTACCACAAAATTTGGGGAAGAACTCAATGTGGAAGAAGAGAACAAGACCTAGCCGTTTGTGGGGATTTGATATTGGATTTAGGGAATTAAAAAAGTTATTTGGACGGCCATGTGGCAAATATACACTGGTCCATATAGTTTTTATCATCTCTTACGCGCTGAAGGAGAGTAGCTTCACTTGCTAGTCCAGGTCACCGGTTGAAAGCGTAAATAATACACAAAAAATAAGTCCAGGGGGGTCATAGGACCCCCGCAAAGTTGAGGTGTGTTATGGCAATTTTGGTCATAGTTTGAGTGTGTTTTGAATACTTTTCCCTTTAATTTATGTAGCAACACATTAGCACTAAATTATGCCTTGGTGAAGGAATTAAGTTGTGCTAGAATGGGTAGCTGTCAACTGGAGTATTAGCTTATTAAAAATATATCGCTTTGTGCAGCCAACATTTACACTCTTCTTCGAAGTAGTCAGAGCTATATATGGCAAGGTGCAAGACAGAGGTCTTATTCAAGAATTCCTCCCAATCCTCTATCTAGCAAGTACTCTATCTAGCCTTATTCAAATTACATCATGCCTCTTTCTTTTATTTCATTAAGGACACCTTGGAAAGCCACCCAAGTAATTGGAATTGGGTGTAATTACACAGTTTTTCCTGTTTGTTTGAAACTACACCTCTCAATATTAGAAAGAATGAGTCATTGACAAATTTCGCATATAATGAGTGATGTTATTAAAGTAGAACTTAGTTGTAAATGGAGTTATAGACTTATATTATCCCTTTCTTTTAAATTATACTCCCTCCGTTTCAATGTATGTGAGCCCATTTGACTGGGCACGACATTTAAAAAAGAGGAAAGACTTTTGAAATTTGTAGTTCAAAATAAGTCTTGAATATTTGTGTGGCTGTAAATCATTCATAAAGTGAATTTGTTTCCAAATTAGGAAAGAGGTCATTTATTTTGGCACGGAGAAAAAAGGAACTAGGTTCACATAAATTGAAATAGAGGGAGTATTTACTTAAGTTATGTTAGAACTTAATGTAATGTTGAAATTTGACATAAGAGTATTATGTTAAACTTTTTTTTTTTTTTTGGAGTTTGAATTTAGGTTATATTTTTGATTTTAATTCATTTGCTCTAGTACTATTGGCTTGTTATTTCACTGTCACGACCCAACCAGAGGGTCATGACGGGCACCCGGAGCTAACCTACTGAGCACCACAACACATACATACATCTCATATCCATACCTGAGTGGGCCATCATGCTAACTCATAAATATCATAAACTGTATGGGAAACAAATCCAAAAGATAATATACATATATACGTCATCAAGCTGGTCTCAAGTACTTGAGCCGACAAGGCTACCAAAGTAATGATCCAATACAATAGAGACCGAGAAGGTCACAGAACATCTAGCTATACATATCTGTCTACGAGCCTCTACTGGAATGCATAACATAACAAGGACGGGACCCGCCATACCCATCTGTACACAAAAAAAATCATACCAACTGGGCTACAACTCCGGAACAAGTGGAGTGCTCCTGTACCAATGCTGAGATGGCAGCCTTGAGTCTGAACTGTCTCCATGTTTACCTGTGGGCATGAACACAGTGTCCACAAGCAAAAAGATGTCAATACGAATACTGAGTATGTAAGGCATGAGTAACAACATAATGAAAGTATGAAGATTACATAAGATAAAAGAGATCAACCTGTAACTCTGAATGCCTATTAAGGCGGATGTCATGCATGCTTAGCTTTTTTTTAAAAACATTTTCATACATACATATATATAGTATCCTGCCCGGCCATTTAGGCTTGGTGTTATCATCATCCCCCGTACGGAGTAATATCATAACCTGCCCACTGCAGTGGTGTGCACATATACGTGCCTGCCCGGCCAACTATAGCACGGCGCGGTGTGAGAAAATACATACATATATATATATAAAGCATGCATGAGAGCCCAACTAAAAGTTATAACTTTATCGGAGTGACGTAAAGTCGGTAAACCTCCGATTATCATTATGGAGCTATCATCATGAACATATCTCACCTTGAAAGAATAAAAATCATAAGATGAGATCAACAACAAAGAATAAGACCAACTACCACAAGATGAGATCAAAAATCATAAGATAAGATCAATAATCATGGGACAATTAGCAACAATATCATAAGAACCTCAAGAACCATAAGCTTCTAGCATTTCTAAAAATTAAGGACATTATGGATATCATGTGAATGGGTTTGTATCAAAAGATCATGCCGTAAGAAAGAAAGGGACAGCCTTAACATACCTTGTCGTCTCCTTAATTTACTTAACGTCTATCCTCCCGAGCTTGTAAATCTACTTTTAAGATGATTTGCACTAAGAGTAAGTCATTGAAGCGTTTATAGGGTCAAACTAGATTAATTGGCAAAAAATCGGACAACATTTCTCTTATAACTTCTACTTCCTCCAATCCTCAAAACAACTCCCAAACCACAATAAAACATCAACAATTCCATAATCAAAAGATTACATTCAAATTATACTCAATTCAATCCCAAAACTTCTTTTCATAATCAACCCATAACAACAACTTCAACACAACCCTTATACACTTGTATATGACACTTCTTTAACATCATTATTATCCCTCATAACAAGATTATGCTCAAAACATACTAATAATTATAGCTCAAGTTAATTCACAACTCAAAATATCATTAATTTCATATTTGAACTTTTTCTCCAATTTCTTCTCCTCAAATCTTAACATAATTATCAAATAAACTCATAAGCATGAAACTAAGATGAAATCTTACCTCAAAATTCAAGAACACTTGAATTCCAAGGTTACTCCACCTTAAAAATACTCACCTAAGCATCTTCAAGAAGAGGAGGCAAGTGTAAAGCTCACTTGGAAACCCTAAACACTTTAATCTTCACCTTGATCTTTGATTTAGGCTTAGAAATATGTTTGGATGTGTTTGGAGAGGTCTCTAGAGGTTTCTAGGACTTGGGGTTATGTCTAAAATGATTAAAATTAAGAGGGGTCATCATTCTTAAATTTTGGAAATTTCCACTGACTTTGTATTATACGGTTCGTATAAGTTAGTCGTATAACGTTATACGGTTCGTATTTTCGGTCGTATAATATTATACAGGCCGTAACTTTGGCCACGTATCTTAGATTTGCAATCTATCAGTTGCATTGGAAAGAAGACTCTCTGAACTTGAATTTGTATAGGTTATGCATTCCGTAACTCCTCATATGCTAAGAGATAAAACTCCCTCAAATTGGATAAAAAATTCTACCAAGTTTTCCCAAAGTTTCAACAACTTATTTTCTTCGATTCGCTTGATCCCGGAACCTTTAGATACTTGCTTAACACTTGTTAAAAGTTTTCCTTAACCTTATAAAGATTCCATGGCCTCTCCGGCTTATGCTAGTTTACCTTACAACCAACGCGAAACTATATATATATATGGTTAAAGAAGACTGTTATTAAGAACAAAGGTTAAGAGAAAGAGATGAACAGTATAACAAAATTCGTGACTGGACAAAGTCCAGATTAAAATTAAAAAAATATATATATATTTTACTGTTCATAAAAAAAATGAAAATTTTGGGAGATAGACAGAAAATTAATTATAACTACATGATAAGAAGAAATATAGGAGTGAGGAAGTACGGAGTAGGATTGTTAAAAATTTATTTGAAAACAACATTAATTTCTTGCTTTGTCCTTTGAACTTTTCTTATCGAAAGAACTTATTGAAAAATTTACTACCCCCCTTTAATATTGGTATCAAAGTAAGAAGATTTGTGAAACCTAAGAATCATCTAAAACTATATGAGAAGACCTTTTTCTGCTAGAAGACGAAAGCAAGCACGACAAAAA
>NC_081345.1:22914479-22923615 GCF_029784015.1 Lycium ferocissimum | reverse complement strand
CAAATATTGCACTAGTTCATCATTGAATGATTCTGGAATAGTTTAAGTCTGAAATAAATGGCAAGATAGAGAGTTTAAACTGGTTATATGGGATCCTGCATGTTGAAATGATTTCTGCTGTTTTGAAAGCTAAGATGTGCAAGTTTTGAAAAAAAAAACAGAGGAGTTTCAGCTGCGTCTACTTGTTGCAATGCTGTTGTATATTGATGTTTGATACAATTGATGAAAATTGCCGTTGCCACTTTGAAGTTTGCAACTCTGCACTTTGGTTCGGCAGATCCTACACCATGATATAATAAATCCCATGCTTCAGTTATTTTTCTAATTTGAATAGATACTATCAAGGCCCAAATAATGTACTCGTGCGCACCATGTGCTATTTTGTTTACGAGATATATGTAGGTATACACGACGCACATTTAAAAAAATATAATATGTATATATATATATATATAAATCACTTGTTTATTGAGATTGCTCTATTAAGTTGGCATTATTCCATATTTGTTTCGGCTGCTTGCTTTCTTTTTTTAATTATATATTTGAAGAGCATGCCTTGCATATCTTCACTTTACTAATCCTTTACACTTTCTTTTCTTTGTTTGCATGTACAACCAGAGTCGAAGAGTCTTACTTTAAGACTCGACATCACCTCGCGAGAGCCTGAAACGTGCATCCATATCTTCCTGTATACGTCTCATTCTTCCTCGAAATTCATCCGACGAATCGAAGATTCGGAAAGAAATGATAACATTTGGCTACACTCTTCCTTTGGTTATCCATCCATAATTATATATTCGCCGGCCTTCTAGTTATTGCCGTGGACATTGTTTGTTAATTTTTCTTTGTCTTTGTGACTAACTCGTTTACTTTCAGCCCATATGTTTCTTGTTTGTTAGAAGAGGTTGATACATTTACTTTAATATCATGTTGGATAGCCCTTAGTAGGTGAACTCGTCGTTTAAAATAAACCAAGAATTTGAGTTGGTCCTAAGTCTCATATTTTTCTACTTAAAAGAAAGGAGCGAAGCATGACCCGATTCGAAAGAGTTAAACACTAAATAGGTTCAGCTTTTGGTCACTCTTCTATTTTCAAAAAGGAAAACTACTTCATTTTTAATATTTTTGATTTAAAACTAATCTATTAGTTCCCATTCCTCTCAGTTTAAACCAATTACCTTATAGGTTAATACATAATTTTACAATTTACACTTAGCCTTAAGTCCGGTCGGATTAACCATTATTAATGGAATTTAGAGGATGCCTAATACCTTCCCTCTAAGTTAGTTGAACCCTTACCTAGAATCTTTTTGGTTTCGTAGACTTTAAAAATAAATCAACTTTAGATAATAACTTTAATTACCTTAGGTGCCCTAATTCACCCTAAATAATTAGGTGGCGACTCTTAACTTTAATTAACCCCGGAATTACCCGGATGTTATAAACTATTTTGACCCCGGTTAAAATAGGGTATGACACCCATTCCAAAAACCAGCACTGAAAACAAGGAAGACACTGATACTTCAACAATAGATCTGGAATCACATGACATTACCAAAGAACAACAAGAGACACGCTAATAAATGCCGTGGCAATAGCCTTGCTCTACGTAAGAGTAAGTGGAGAGGAGTATGCAAAAATTTCAAATTGTGATACCGCCAAAGAAATGTGAGATAAGCTTGAGGTCACCTACGAAAGAACATCAAAGGTAAGGGAAACAAAAATTAATGCTCTAAAACACGATTATGAAGCCTTCATGATGAAGGACGATGAGAACATTGAATCGAGTGTTCACAAGATTCAGCAAAATCATTGGATAACTCAAATCCCTTGGAGTAACTTACACCAACTCTCAACAAGTAAGAAAGCTTGTTAGAAGTCTACCAAAACTTGGGAAACCAAAGCAATTGTCCTGGAAGATGGAAATCTAGATAAATTCACTTATGATGAGTTAAGAGGAAATCTGATAGCATTTGAAAAAAATATCACATTCAAAGATATCGTAAGGATGAATGAAGAAAGTGGTTGCTTTCAAGGCTCAAGTTCAAGAATCGATGATGACTTTAAAGAAGAAGAAGTTGCCATGATTTCGTGCATGTGATAGAAGCCACGAGACGATCAAGAAATAATAGAAAAGGAAGCTCAACCTTTAGAAAAGGAAAGGCTTCCACTGGGCAGTCAAAGAATGATGGGAAGTGTTATGAATGTGGAAAATATGGCCATATCGCATCTGAATGTCCTGAGACAAGAAAGAAACCAACTAGAGGTTATCAAAAACAAAGAGCTTTCAGCAGTTGGAGTGAAGATGAAATTTCAGATGAAGAATCTGAAGAAATTGAAAATGTGTGTTTCATGGCTCTCGAAGAAAGCAGAAGAAGGCAAGTTCCGTCCTCGCTCTAAATGTGAAGAAACTCAAGAATTATTAGATCAAACTCTTGTAGACCTAAATAATGTCTTTGATGAATATAGGAAATTGAAGAGAGAAAAAAAGGAGTGGGAGTCAAAATTAGAAATCTGCGAAAAAGAAAAAAAATCTTTACAAAATGAAGTTTACAATTTACAATCCAAAATAGATATTTTATCGAAATCTTCAACAATAGCTATGCCAAGTCAATTTAACCTCGATGAAAATAAATCTCGGGGAAAAAGGTCTTACCAATGATTGATAATCTTAAAGGGAAGACAACTGTTTTTTTAAAAACTGATAAGTCAACTAGAACCTCTAAGTAGACTGGAAGAAAGTCTGGAATACATAGGTCAAACAATCCGTGTAAAGGAGAAGGAAAATTCTTTCAAACATGCTTCTGTTGTGGAAAACTTGGCCATGACTATCATAACTGTAGATTTCGTTTTTCAAATGCACCTGGATGGGTATGGAAACCCAAGAAAAATAATTGCTTTGAAACTAACCATCAAGGACCCAAGAACCCTGGGTACCTAAACAAAAGTAAAAACTTCGTCTTGCAGAAAACCACAAGAAAAAGAAAAGTGGAAAATGGTATCTAGATAGCGCGTGTTCAAGACATATGACAAAGTATAAAAGTCTATTCAAATCAGTCGCTGACTTTAATGGAGGATTAGTAACCTTTGGAGACAACTCAACTGGAACGGTAATCGGTATTGGTACTATTACTTTTGATAATTCTTGTGACATTTCTAATGTTGGTTGGTAAAGGGTCTTAAGTATAATCTTTTAAGTGTAAGTCAGCTATGTGACTCTGACCTTGAGGTAAGGTTTAGTAAATCAGGTTGTGTCATAGAGGACTCCTCTAGGATAAAAATTCTTCGGAAGCGTTAAAACAAAAATGTGTATACTCCGGACTCGTCAAAAATCCTACAATGTCATATATGTCCGGCTTCAATGGGGAGAAGATCCGTGGATGTGGCACAAGAATCTTGGTCATGCAAGTATGCGCCTAATCGAGAAACCGGCAAGACATGATCTTGTAATAGGATTGCCAAAAACTCAATTACACCAAAGATCATATATGCGATTCGTGTCAAAAAGGTAAACAAACTAGAAACTCCTTCAATTCAAAAGATATTGTGTCTACATCTAAACCTTGCAAAGCTACTTCATATGGATCTTGTTGGTCATACTAGAACTGCTAGCATTAGAGGAAAAAGGTATGTATTTGTTATAATAGATGACTTCTCTCACTTCACCTGGGTAATATTTCTTGCTCATAAAGATGATGCTCTAAAGAATTTTAAGTTTTTTTGTGAGAAGTTCGGCGTGAGAAAGGATATTACATCACTTCCATTAGAAGCTTGATCATGGAGAATTTGAAAACAAGGCTTTTGAAGAATTCTGCAATGACCAAGGGTACACACACAACTTCTCCTCACCTCGATCTCCGTAACAAAATGGTATGGTTGAACGAAAAAACAGAACCCTTCAGGATATGGCAAGAACAATGATCGTAGAAACAAACTTACTACATCACTTTTGGGCTGAAGCAACAAGTACAGCGTGTCATATTCTAAACAGATGTCTAATTAGACCAATTCTCAAGAAAACTCCGTATGAGCTCTGGACTGGTAAGAAACCAAATGTTAGTTACTTTCATCCTTTTGGATGTAAGTGTTTTGTTCACAATAATGGAAAGGAAAACCTTGGTAAGTTTGATCCTCGCAGTGATGAAGGTATATTTCTTGGTTATTCTCCTACTAGTAGATCCTGTAGAATTTTTAATAAACGTACTTTATCTATTGAAGAGTCTATTCATGTTGTATTTGATGATACTAATCACATGGCCGAGACAAGAAAAATTACAGATCAAGAAGACAGTCAAATATCTACTGCGGTGGCTATAGGACCCGCTGAAGAAAAGGCATCCTATGAGTCGACTTCTGAAACATCTCAGTTGACTGATGTTACTATTGGAACAATCCCAAACGAATGGAGAAGCGAACCTGACTATCCAAAGAAATTTGTTATTGGAGACATCAGTGAAGGGATGAAAACTAGAGCATCTAGTAAGAATAATGTAAATCTTGCTCTTATCTCTCAATATGAACCAAAGAAAGTTGGTGACGCCTTAAAAGATGAATATTGGGTAAAAGCTATGGAAGAGGAACTTGATCAGTTTGAAAAGAACAAGGTATGGAATCTAGTTCCCAAACCGAAATGCGTCAATCATTGGCACAAAATGGGTATACAGGAACAAGCTAAATGAGGCCGGAGAAGTCGTTAGAAACAAAGCCCGACTTGTTGCTCAAGGATACTCTCACAGTCAGGAAGGAGTTAACTATGATGAAACTTTTGCTCCGTTCACAAAGTTGGAATCCATTAGAATTCTTCTTACATATGCCTCTTTTAAGAAATTCAAACTTTTTCAAATGGATGTCAAGAGTGCTTTTCTAAATGGGTTCATTGAAGAACAAGTATATGTCAAACAACCGCCAGGTTTTGAAAATCCAAAATTTCCCTATCACGTTTTTAAATTAACTAAGGCTCTATATGGTCTTAAACAAGCTCCTAGGGCATGGTATGATCGTTTAAGCTCCTTCTTGGTAAGTCACAATTTTCTCAGAGGAAAGATCGATACAACACTTTTTATTAAACGATCCTTCTTAGGCAATCTCATTATACAAATTTATGTTGATGATATTGTTTTTGGAAGCTCTAACCCCTCTATGTGCAAGGAATTCCCCGATCTTATGCAAAGCGAGTTTGAAATGAGTATGATGGGATAATTAAAATTCTTTTTGGGACTACAAATTCATCAAACTGACAGTGGAATATTTATCTATCAAGCAAAGTATGTCAAGGAACTCGTTCAAAAATTTGGAATGTCTGACGCAAAAACTATGGGAACTCCAATGAGTCCTACTTGTACACTTGATAAGGATGAGGCAGGAAAATCTGTTGATGAAACTAAGTATCGTGGTATAATTGACTCATTGCTTTACCTGCCAGTCGACCAGATATCATGTTTAGTGTGTGCAGGTGTGCTAGATTCCAAGCTGCTCCAAAGGAATCTCATCTTACTGCTATCAATCGTATTATTAGATACCTTCATGGAACGACTAATTATGGTTTATGGTATCCTAACACAAATGATTTTACACTTGAAGGTTTTTCAGATGCAGACTTTGCAGGTGATAAAGATGATAGAAAAAGTACCAATGGTACTTGCTAGTTTCTAGGAAAATCTCTTATTTCCTGGAATAGCAAAAAACAAAGATCCGTCTCTCTCTACCACTGAGGCTAAATATATTGCTGTTGGTAAAAATGTCAGACACAACTAATTTGGATGTCTTATCAACTAAGCGATTATGACTTATTTTTTAAACCTATCAAAATTTTCTCGTGATAATTCGAGTGCTATCGTCCGTCCAAAAATCGTGCATCATTCTAGGGCCAAGCATATAGATATTAAGCATCATTTTATCGTAAATCATGTTGCTCGGGAGATTTTGAAATAGTTTTTGTTAACACTGAAAACCAGCTTGCTGATATTTTTATTAAGCCTCTTCTTGAAGATCGTTTCTGCATGCTAAGAAGATCCTTGGGAATTATTGATAAATCTGTCTAATTTCATTTAGATATCTGTGCCATAATTTTTGGCTAATCAATTCTTTGCCATAAATTGCATGTCCATCCCAATTATAACCGTCCCATCTTCCCATGTTTACCTCCCCTTTTTACCTTCCCTATAAAACCCTTTTTTTCATCCGTATCCCCACAAACCCCTTTCATCTTCTTCGCTACCTTTCCCTGCCAAACCCTTCCATCTGTACTCTCGTCTCTCCAATGGCTAAAACTGTGAAAACCCCTCTTCTCTCCACACGCCACAGCTCAAGACTCAAGGAGATTGGTAAGAGTCTCTCCCCTGCCCCTCATGACTCCATAACCTCTGGTGACTCCTCTTCCTCTGACGCCTCCGACTCTGTTCCCATTTACAATCTTGGAAAGCGAGCCTTTGCTGATACTGCATGCTCCACCTCCTCCAAGAAACTCAAAACCATTACTGATAAACTCCTTGATCTTCGCAAAAAATTTTGGGATGACCACCATCAAGAACTATTCTCGTCTCTTGAAGACAAAATCATCGTCTCTGGTAGGATTGTTGATCTTGACCATATGCTTGCTCTGTGTTATAAGGTAAAATCGTTATTTGTCTATCAAGGTTGGGAAAATATTTTCAAAACCCCTCCTCATGTGTATGAAACCCATGTTCATATGTTTTATGCCAATCTTCGGTCCTCTAAGGTTAGTGAACTCAAAACCATGGTTCTTGGTACCCACATTGTGCTAAATTGCTCTGTCCTTGACTCTATTCTTAGTTGCACCTGTTTTGATTTTTCCGAACTACCAAAAAATTCCTGGCCTGAATCTCTTGAAGTGTCTTTTGATGATGTTAAGAAAACTCTTTTCAATTCCACCTCTGTTCCTGCTCAAATTGGTCCATCTAACATCTCTTTTGAGGCTCGTGTGTGGCTCATATGGTTGCTACCACCGTTGTACCTCGTGGCCGGGTCCTACTCTACTATCTCCCTAACGTGATGCTATCTTTGCCTTTTTCCTTCTCTCCAAAAAGAAAATCAATTTGTCCTCTGTCATTATCAACTACATGATTGAGTGTGCTTCCAATCCTTCTAGTCTTCCTTATGGTATGCTCATCTCTCGCAGACTTGAAGTCCACAAAATCGATTTAGTCGACTACCCCATTACTCTCTGGTTAAAAGTGTTACAACTCTAGGGCGTTTGGTAGCATAGGGTATGTTTTGAGCAATGATTCTTGGGTGCTAAAAGACGTCTACGAGGCATCTCAGCCTGGTCCTTCCACCAAGGCGAAAAAATCAGACCCTTCTGTCGTCTCTTCCAAATGTTATGCAGAACTTCTCGCCAAACTTTCCTCCATGGATGAAAAAATTGAGTCCATCAAAGACTTAACGGCATCCATATTGTTTCAAGTCGAGAAGATTCGTGATATGACTAAGGAAACGGGTACTAATGTCTCTAAGCTGCGGGTCAAACTAGATGCTATTATAAAGGAAGCGGTCAAACTGTCCGCCAAGCTTCAACCCAGTGTTAGCGCCATGCCTGAACGTCTTACTACTCCATTGACTGAAATGAAGGATGCTATTGTAAACACATTATCCTATTTCCTTCGTCGTCCAGTCTTCTGCCGCCAAGAATAGTTTTTATTTGGTTGTTTTTTTTGGTCTGTTTAAACAATGTTTTTGTGGGACTTATGTTTGGATGTGTTTATGCTGTGTTTTAGTTTAATCCTTTTGTGCTGATTGGTTTAGCATCTTATCCATGTTATAAGTCTATCTATTTGTCTATATATTTGTTTGTTATTTCGTTGCTTTTATTTTTGAGTGATGCCAAAGGGGGAGAACTAGATAGTCAACTGTTCAGAGGGAGCCTACAAGGACTAGTCGACTAGTCAGGGGGAGCATCCATTACAAGGAAGTTGACTACATATTATTTAAAATTGTCATCCTCAAAAAGGGGGAGATTGTTAGTGTCAAGTTTTTATGATGACAATTTCACTTGTGCAGGTATAATAATTGAATTGCACAAGGAATAATATGAGCCCACAAAACAGCCCCAACAAGATGGGAGCCCACAAAACAGCTCCAACGAGCTGGGCTCACTCAAGTGAAGCCTTCCCAGCCCTAACGAGATGACGGCTCACAGTAGTATTCACCAGCTGTACTAAATCATTCAAGAAAGGAAAAGATATCTGCAGCATTGTATTCCAGCAGTACAAAATCGTTCCAACGAAGGAAAGGCCATCTCCAACATTAAAAGGAATATCTCATGAAGTGTAATAATCTTGTTGATTGATAATCTCGCCTCAACGTACAAGGAAAGAAGAACGAAGCTCCAGCCTTATTCTTGGAAATAGGATCGTTAATTCCGTTTCCAAGGATCAAATCCCTTGGGTTGATCTCTCTGCGTGAAAAGCCTAAAACAGCTATAAAAGGGCTGCTTCACAAACACAACAAACTATGCTTAGTCTCATTCTCCTAGTACTCTACTTTACTTTTCATAAACAATATATGTCTGAGTGATTTATAGTGTAAGGAAAAAAGAAAGGAGAGTTATAATACAGTTTGTGAGGCTTTGTATTAAAAAGATTAAGAGCGATTGAGTGTAGACGTAGGAGCTCCATTCAAACCTCGATTGTACCAAACCTTTAACGAAAAGATGCGAGAGATCACCCCTTGAAACCCGATTCCGGACTAGGATTCACATTGAATCTGAACCAGTATAAAACTCTTTGTGTCATTTACCTTCTGCATTTTACGTTTAGTGTTCTCTGAGCAAACAGTCGACTACTGGTCTAACCTAGTCGACTAACAGAACGAAAAATTTACAATTCACCCCCCCTCTTGCACTTTCATATTGAACACCAAACTCTTCAAAATGTGTACCTATTGAATACTTTTTGCTGGGGCCCAAGACTTTTGTAACCCAAAAATAAATTTTTGGAACCAAAATAACCCATTAAAAAAAAAGAACCTAAATAGCCTTTACGCACAGATTATGTGCGTAAAAGGACCAAAGTGTAGTTTTACACTTAAGTCCTTTTTCGCACAGAATCTGTTCGTAAAAGAGGTGAAATAAATCGGGCCCTTCTTCTTCCCCACCACTGGTCCCCCAATTCAAAAAAAT
>NC_081345.1:22820879-22914379 GCF_029784015.1 Lycium ferocissimum | reverse complement strand
TTTAAAAAAATTTTCCCAAAAATTTGAAACAATTCGAGAGGGGTTTTTTTTAAAAACCCCATGTTAAGAAATATTCTTGCTTAATGATCATGAACGTATGTTGGAATTGACTTGGATTGCATGGAATAGGCTTACCTTAAAGTTTCTTGAAGGTTGGGAGAGAAGAGCTTAGTCCTTAGGGCTTGAGAGACTTCTTTAGGGTTCTTTACCTCAGAAAAATTGGTTTAAAACGAAGTGGGGAAGAATATAATGAAGTTTGGCTCTTAGAATGTCATGGTCGGTGCACGGTCGCACAGCTGGAGGGTACTTTGCTTAGGTGATCGCGTAGCGAAGGCAATAACTGCCTCCGGTGCGCGATCGCGCACCTGAAGGGTACTTCGCGCAGCACTTCGCGCAGAGTAAAACGGGGATAACTTCTAGCACAGAGCTCCGTTTGAGTTACATAATATATGGTTAGAAAGGTATTTCAAAGGCCTACAACTTTTATGTTTTGAGTTTTCTCAAATTACTAATGCAAATACCGCAAAAATGGTCATAAGTACGAACCGGTCTCGTGACGAATTTAGAGGCCTTAAGAACTTCACTTTTTTGGTTTGACTTCAAAACGACCGTTTATCACTCCGAGTT
Source organism: Lycium ferocissimum (assembly GCF_029784015.1). Taxonomy (NCBI): domain Eukaryota; kingdom Viridiplantae; phylum Streptophyta; class Magnoliopsida; order Solanales; family Solanaceae; genus Lycium; species Lycium ferocissimum. The sequence continues at coordinate 22,913,752 of NC_081345.1, read as the reverse complement.
CATCTAATGGATTCGTATAGCTAAAAAAAATATCACCTTTATACTAGATTCATACATTCACACCTATCTCAGATTTACGGGATGTTACAATAACATTATTCTCCCCTTAGAAACATTCGTCCTCGAATGTTAACTTCCATGAATTCTATAAAAATTTCGGCAGAGTTTCTCCTGTAACTATACCACTACCAACCTGCCACACAACAACCCAAACCATACAATGCCACAAAGGGCCACAACATCAACAATCAATAACAAAAATGGCCTCACACGACCAGTAATCATAAAAAATGGAACAATACGTACCTGAAGGTTGTGATGTTTTAGTCCGGGTCCCCTCTTGGCAAAACAAGCGCGGATATCAGAATCTCTTGTCTTCCTCAGCTTCTCAAGTCATTTTCTCTATATTCACATTCCTTCATAATACTTTTACTGAGGCTACATCTATGGTTCTCAATCCCTGAATCTAGAACTTGGTGATCTAATAGGGCAGTAGAAACTTTCTCGAGCGATAATTGTTCTGAAACCTGAAAATCATCAACTGGTGCAACTTTGGAAGAACTTCTAACACATTTACGAGGCATGGATATACAAAAGACTGGATGTACAGATTGCCAATCTGAATTTGGCTCATCCTGCGTATAATCTCATGAAGTCTAAAGTATCAGGGGTAAACTTGTCTTCCTTATCAAATTTCATAAATCTCTTAAGAATGAAATTCATAATCTCAAACCGTTTGATACTCTCATGTTCTTATAGGGTTTCATATATGTCATCTGAATATTGGAATGGTGACTAGAACACACTAACTAGTCATCCCAACTTCCTTAAAGGTCTAGCATACCTGTTCATGACATATATATATATATATATATATATATATATATATATATATATATATATATATATATATATATCCCGAGATGTCTGAAAAGCGCTCTACTTATCCACTTATCTCAAGGTGGAAGACAATACCAGGGTAATCTATGTTTTCCAGGTTTCTCTGAATGTACTGATCCTTAGGTGCTAGTAGAGAACTGGACATCTTAACCGGATAACCATAGATACTAGGTAATCTAATAATTTCTACATATAGCACACATAATTCCTTATAATTATAAAATCCATACTGATTATTCCTTCATTTCTCAATGACATATCCATATGTTTCCTCGGTCTTTCAGGTTTCTGTTTATTTATTAATGGACTATGAACTTTGTAATATTTCCTTTTTATCGATCCACCAAGGTCATGATACATCTTTGTTGCCTCTGAATAGATCATCTACCTTTGCTTCATTTAATATAGAGTCGGTTTTGATATCGTAGGAATCCACCTTACTAAGATACTCTTTCCTGAATATCCTTTCAAGCTTCGGTTTAAGAGATATGCCATATCTAGGATACTATATCTTTACTCAATTTTTCCGACTTATATCATTTTGTTTTCCATTACTATCCTCGACTACGCTACGCTTCACCAGTTGAAATTCTATAGTGATCTTGGCAAACTTCTCATATACTAATATCATCTCTGCGGTATATAATTCTATACCCTTCATCTACTTTTCCAAGGTGAGCGTATCCATTCTGGTTCTTGATCCATCCTTATTCATCTTAAGGCCATAAAGCTGTCTTACACGAACTTACTCCTTATTTAGGTCCATCTTATTCCATTTACTTACAATACAATTTTAATTCTTTTACATCTTGAATATTTTATGCCTGGAATTCTCATATCATCATAAGCTTTCGCTTCCATATAATCATGCACTTTTTTTTAATCATAGGTTGTTATCATCAAGTACTTACATGCCTTCAAATAGTTCATTTTCATTTCAACCCTCTTCTATTGTCAACTCCATGTCTTTCCCTTAACAAAGACGTTACTAGACTCTAACTTGAATGCTTTGCTTTTAAGGCTTTCCCTGTATAATACTTTCATAACCGTTCTGTGATGCTGAAACTTCATATCCACATGACTAGCTCGCAGTGATTATTTCACTTAACTTCTCATCTTAGTACATTATTTACTTCGAGTACTGAACTTCTTATTACACCATTATCTTGAAACTTCGAGTAATTCCTTCCTTAGAGTACTATTTTGCCATCCTTATTTAGTCATGCATATAACTGACTGGTTATGTTTATCATCAAATCGGCCTTACACCTTATCATCCTGCTAGCGTAATGTCCCTTTGAGGTAGTTTCCAATTCCTTTGTTAGCATCTTTCCATCTTCTGACAAAGCATACTCCTGATCCCATACTCGTCGTCTCATCTTCCCTCCTTAAGGTTGTAGCCCAATACTCTATAACTAATATCCTATTATCCTCTCTTTTTCCTATAATACATACTCCCAGTGAATCCGCAACTAATATTAACCATAACTGTCGTCGTTCGAGTCTATTTGGTCAGTCGCATATACGTGTAAAGGGTCACATATCCTCATAAATATACTGGCCCTGGATGGGCCTAATCTTTCATCGAAGAGATCTTTATAATTCTCCTTACCGTCCTTCCAGAAATCACCTTTCTTCTATTTCTCGCTTTCCCATTTCGTCACCGTAATGGTATCTAGCACTAATTCTATTCTCAAAATCTGCCTTAATTGTTAATATTCCGCCTTTTCTTCGCTACATAAACACTCGATCTATAGATAAGCCTCTTTTAGGCTACAAATTCATCTCATTAATGAAGGGCACATCTTATATCAACTCGTGACTTCAAACTCATTCATCTCCCATCATACAATTAATTCCTTCAAAGCATCATTCACGTCCTTCGTTAGCTATTCAGCCTTGTATTACTAACTCAATAATTCTTGCAGTAAGAGAACTTCTGGAGGAAAATTTTTCCGTACCTTGGTCCTACCTTTGTATTATACATTCCTGCGAATCAACTTATGATTCATATATCCTTATACTTATACCTCTGTACAACATCCATGCCAATATACTTTATATGATAAGAAGGCCCTCGTCAATATCTAGCTCATTTAGTAACGTACATTGTTCTTTTACCTCTTCTAACCAATCATATTTTTTCTTTAACATTCAAACAAGAACTATCCTTAGTGAATCTTGCATTCCGTAGCCTATCCTCTTTAGACATTAAGCATTATCATCCTTATAACTGATACTCTTTTTCGTTCCGTAATTCCTGCTTTACCTCTTTCTACTCATAACTCATTTGCATATTTACACTCAAGTGTCATATTTAAACACATATGTATCCCTTCCATGTTTTACCTCGAGGGAAAGTTACAACTCCCATCTAATCATATTGATTTCTCATTAATAAAACAATTCTAAGGTTGCTAACCATTTACAAAAGATAACCACAGTCTTTTGCTATCGCCCAACTGAAAATCCAATCAAACTTTTCTTCTTTTTAAGTCCCATCCGAAATACTCTAAAAGTTATCTTAACAGAATTGCATATAATATATCGACATCACCCGCAAAGGTGTATAAACATTAATACAACACTAATTGTACCTGGCGTCATCACTCATCCCCTTATTCTGTACTATCCCTCTTGCTTACAAGTCATTCATATCTTACGAATTACTCTTGATACCTATCATTCGTAATTCTATAGATATATAATCTCTCCATCGAACTATGTTCCCCACACATACTTTTTTCCTGATTAATCATACTATTGTCTTATTACCGCAACATATCTTCTTCCACCGTTCAGTCAACATAATCACAATGTTAACCCATCGTCTAACCACAGATTTCACTTAAGGTTCCTCTTTTAATATTAGTCTTTCTCCTTTCCATAATATAATCATTGGGGAATTATAACTTACCATTGTTGCATAACATAAAACATTTCAAAATCATACTTGCTTAATTTTAACACTTTATCAGAGCGACAAATATACCTTCCATCATTAGCTGCTCTGGTCCTGAAACTCCGACGGATATGAGACTTCCCATGGCCTTACTCCAAAACCCCTATCTGGCACGAATCGCTCTAACATGGGTAGGAAAAATTCTTCTTCTTGCTGTCTCTCTATCGGTCGTTCACTACCACCTGGAACTTCTACAAATGTACCAACTATACTAACCTGTTCAATCTGACCACCACCTTCATTTGAACCTTTCCCCGAAAATGTCATCAAGTCCTAGTTAATAGGGTCCTCACAAACTCATCGATTTCCCGGAAGGCCCTGCACTCTCCGTTGGTGTCACGACCCGCCTAGTGGGCCATAACGGGCACCCGGAGCTAACTACCGAGCACCACACATCATACTACTATCGTCTTAACCTGTACACATATAAACTCCATAAAGTATGTACATATATATATATACATTCCCTCGCGCAACAAAGAATAATATACATAATATATAGGGTCACATAACATCCATACCCATACCATCTACGAGCCTCTAATTGAAACTCTGAAGTCATGAAGACGGAAGACCCCACCATATCCAAGTATAAACACAAAAAAGGATAGATTTCAGACCGCACCTCCGAGTACGGAAGTTTCAGACTCTAACTCCTAGAAGTGTCTCCCCGTCTACCCGCGGGCACGAACACAAGATCCAAGAAGAAAAGGGACGCGCATTTTAAATGTACTTATGTAAGGCATGCATCATAAAATAACAAGGGAACAGAAAATAAAATAAAGATAAGAAGATAACTGTGATCGCTTGCCTCTTAAGGCGGAGTCAAAGCTCGTAAAAATATCACCATATCACGTGTTGTTGCTGCGATCTCATATATCACCATATATCAATATATTGTCACGGAACGAATGGGCCGATCCATTACCCATACATCCCGCGTCCGGGCATCCCGCGTCCGGGATGATATCATAAGATACTTCACCGATCGTGGCTATTCGTCTATAGCCCTCACCTTCCCCATGTCCCCTATATACATATACATATCATATACACATATAATATACGGTAGCATGCATGAGAGCCCAAATAAAAGTGCGCTTTATCTGGGGCGACGTAAAGTCGTGAACCCTCCGATTACATTATGGCGTCATCCTCACCGTTAAGTCTCACCTTAGGGACTAGTATTTTGAGGTGAGACAACAAGGAAGAATAGTATCAATGAAACCATAAGCATAGAAATATCCGCATCATGAAGTCGCATTGTCGTCTTTATCGTTATGGAACGTATCTCGTAAGAAGTTCTCAAAGTTCTTCAAACTTCATCTTTAGGGATGTAAGAGGGTCATGGAAGTACAGGGAAGAAATTATGAAACAAGAGTCATGCCTTTGAAGGAAAGAGGATAGCCTTACATACCTTTGTATCTACTTAATGATATCGACTAAGAGCTCTCCTTCCGCTTACAATTCTACATACAAAGGGGTTCCCGAAGGTTAGATTGTTGAAGGTATACTTAAGCCCGAACTAAAGCGAATAAGGCTAACGAAAATTGGGCATTTTGTTTGTTTCAACAACTTTCCCTCAAATAATAAAACAGCTCCCAAACATCATAGCAACGCCCATAATATCATAACACATAAATTCCCTTGGCTAGATGTTATTCAATCTCCAAATTCACCCCCAAGATCCTCCATAACCACAACTATAATACAACATCATGCTTATCATTCACATAATACTTCCTCAACATCATTAGTACCATTCATGACAAGATTATACTCATATTATACCATGAATCATAACTCAACTACCTTTCAAACCAACATACCATTATTTGCATACTTAAGCTCATATTCCATACTTGTTTCTAATTCAAGTTCTTCAACTACTCAACACCATCATTAACATGAAATAATCGTAAAACTCACATTTGATTATGTAGAGATGATCTTTGGGTGAGAATACTCCACTTGAGAAGAACTCCACTTTAATACCAAAGAGATTCTCAACTTCTATCAACCTTAGAAGCATTCACACCCTTGATTCTACCAACTTTTGATGTTTGATCCTTGATTTCTCTTTGAATATGTGTTAGTGTGATATGGAGAAAGTTCTAGAGGTTTAAAGGGTGTTGGAGAGATGAGAAGTGAGAAAAAAAAAAGAGAGGGATCATACATATATAAAAATAAAATTGACCCGATATACGGTCCACTATACGGACCGTATAATTTATACGGTCCGTATATTGGACCGTATATTTCTTCTAGAAACCACCCCTTTCTGGAGGGGTTCTACGGACAGACATACGGCCGTACAAATTTTACGGTCCGTATGTATGGCCGTATAATCCATACTTTTCCGGATTTGCTCTCATCGCTTCGTTTGATCTCGAATCCTTATGGAACCTTCTTGGCACTTATGTAACACATCCTTAACGATCTAACAGACATTATAACTCATCCTCAAGACCTTACTAAATATTTGTTAGTTCGACACCCATGAAATCCTCCCCAAACATAACTAATACTCCACTTCCTTTGACGAACCTAGTTTCACTAAGTCCTATGACTTAAAAATCTTATCGTATATACATTAAGGCTGCCAATCACCCTTCTGTAGTCGTGAAGGTCTCGTGTCCGACTTAACTGACGTTAATCTATTCACGACGCAACGACATGAAATTGTCGAGGTGTAACAATTGGTCTACCATGATACGGATCCGGGGGATCAACTCCTAGTATTGGCCTTTCCCTTCCTTGTCCCGCTGTGGCCAAAGGTGAAACTGATAACACCGGAGCTTTTCCTGGCTCCTCTACTCTTATCAAAGTCGATGATATCTGTAACACTGATTCATCTTAGATCCCCGACGGGTCTGTTTAAATGGAGGTTACATCCTCACTTGGGTCCTCCTCTAAAGAGTAATTTATTCTTTCCCCGGTCATTATTGCAATCCCCAAATCACCCGTAGTCCTTTCTGAAGGAGTCGTCGTTAAACTATAAAACAACAGAGGTCAGGGTTGAGGATTTACACCCTATGATTCAGCTCTATAGCACGAACTAGGATACAAAGAAGGGTAACAATCCTAAATGCCTTGCAGTCTCCTGTTTATAAGTGTAGCGCACTTCACACCTATAAACCTACACTTATAAACAAGACTCTACTTGACACGACTCATAGAAAAATCCTAGGATGAACTGCTCTGATACCACTTTTATCACGACCCAACCGGAGGCTCATGACGGGCACCTGGAGCTAACCTACCGAGCACCACAACACGTTCATACATCTCATATCCATAACTGAGTGGGCCATCGTGTTAACTCATAAATATCATAAACTGTATGGGAAACAAACCCAAAAGATAATATACATATATACGTCATCAAGCTGGTCTCAAGTACTTGAGCCGACAAGGCTACCAAAATAATGATACAACACATGAGAGACCGAGAAGGTCATAGAACATCTAGCTGTACATATCTGTCTACGAGCCTCTACTGGAATGCATAACATAACAAGGACGGGACAGGACCCCGCTATACCCATTTGTACGATAAAGAACCATACCAACTGGACTGTAACTCCGGAACAAATGGAGTGCTTCTGTACCAATGCTGAGATGGCAGCCTATGAGTCTGAACTGTCTCCATGTTTACCTTTGTCCATGAACTCAGCATCCACAAGCGAAAATACGTCAGTACGAATAATATACTGAGTATGTAAGGCATGAGTAACAACATAATGAAAGTATGAAGAAAACATAAGATAAAAGAGATCAACCTGTACCTCTGAATGTCTTTTAAGGCGGATGTCATGCATGCTTAGTTTAAAAAAAAAACATTTTCATACATACATATATATAGTATCCTGCCCGGTCATTTAGGCTCGGTGTTATCATCATCCCGCGTCCGGGGTAATATCATAACCTGCCCGCTACAGTGATGTGCACATCTACGTGCCTGCCCAGCCGATTATAGTACAGCGCGGTGTGAGAAAATACATACATATATAAAAAGCATGCGTGAGAGACCAAATAAAAGGTATAACTCTATTGGAGTGACATAAGGTCAGTAAACTTTCGATTATCATTATGGAGTTATCATTATGAACATATCTAAAAGAACAAAAATCATAGGATGAGATCAACATCAATGAATAAGACCAACTACCATAAGATGAGATCAAAAATCATAAGATAAGATCAATAATCATGGGATAATTATCAACAATATCATAAGAACCTCAAGAACCATAAGCTTCTAGCATTTCTAAAAATTAAGGACATTATGGATATCATGTGAATGGGTTTGTATCAAAAGATCATGCCGTAAGAAAGAAAGGGACAGTCTTCTTAATTTACTTATCGCCTATCCTCCCGAGCTTGTAAATCTACATTCAAGATGATTTGCACTAAGGGTAAGTCATTGAAATATTTATAAGGTCAAACTAGATTAATTGGTAAGCAAATGAAAATCGGACAACATTTCTCTTATATCTTCTACTTCCTCCAATCCTCAAAACAACTCCCAAACCACAATGAAACATCAACAATTCCATAATCAAAAGATTACATTCAAAGTATACTCAATTTAATCCCAAAACTTGTTTTCATAATCAATCCATAACAATAACTTCAACACAACCCTTATACACTTGTATATGACACTTCTTTAACATAATTATTATCCCTCATAACAAGATTATGCTCAAAACATGCTAATAGTTATAACTCAAGTTAATTCACAACTCAAAATATCAGCAATTTCATATTTGAACTTTTTCTCCAATTTCTTCTCCTCAAATCTTAACATAAGTACCAAACAAACTCATAAGCATGGAACTAAGATGAAATCTTACCTCAAAATTCAAGAACACTTCAATTCCAAGGTTACTCCACCTTAAAAATACTCACCCAAGCATCTTCAAGAAGAGGAGGCAAGTGTAAAGCTCACTTGGAAAGTCTAAACACTTTAATCTTCACCTTGATCTTTGATTTAGGCTTAGAAATATGTTTGGATGTGTTTGGAGAGGTCTCTAGAAGTTTCTAGGACTTGGGGTTATGTCAAAAATGATTAAAATGAAGAGGGGTCATCATTCTTAAATTCTGAAAATTTCCACCGACTTTGTATTATACGATTCATATAAGTTGGTCGTATAATATTATATGGTTTGTATTTCCGGTCGTATAATATTATACGGGCCATAACTTTGGCCGCGTATCTCAGATTTACAATGTGTTAGTTGCATTGGAAAGAAGACTCTCTGAACTTGAATTTATATAGGTTACGCATTTCGTAACTCCTCATATGCTAAGAGATATACCTCACAACCAAGGCGAAAATTTGTTGGTGTAACATTACATATATATACGACCAACATCCTGGCCGTATAAAATTATACTGTCCGTATAGTTGGCCGTATAATACCACCTCCAAAACTGCCTTCGATGAAAATTTTTAAAATCCTTAAATACGACCCGTATTTTAAAATACGGACCATATCTCAGTTATACGACCCGTATACCATATTTTCCAAAAACAACTTTTGACGAACCTTCCCACTTCGGTTCACTTATTCTCCAATCCTTCCGTAACTTACCAAACATGAACTTAAACACTTTTAAGCATAAGTTAGGCATGTCCAATCTCATATAATCTCTGAAGACAAATCCCGACGTCCAAACTAAAATAACTTACATAGGATGATTCTAAATGCATAAAACCACAAGGTATAACATTCACATTGCATGTTGTTCACTTACAGGTAATAGATTATTTTTTGTCAAACATTTAAATAATGTTATGGCATTATATTTATAAATATTAATTTTTTTTGTCAAACATCCAATCAATAATGTTCTAAAAAAAAGTCTGCTTTTAATTTTTATAATAAATTAAAATTAAAATATTATTAATTTGTTATCTATCAATTAATTTTTACAATATTAGCTACAAATATATGATTATTAATTAATATATTTTCAAGAAATAATGTGTTGTTAAATACATAATTTAATATCATCTATAAAGGCACATATTTTTCAAAGATTAATTTTAAAATTTTGATAATAATTTTAAAAAAAAATTAAACTAACTATGTGATTACACTGATGCAACCAAATAATACGCTTGTAATTACACTGTAATTATGTGATGACAAACAAAATAGGTCATTGTAATTACAATATTGTGTAATTACTACCCTAGTAATTACACCAATTTCAATTACCCGCTGGCTTTCCAAAAAGACCCTATCCTGTTTGGAAAGCCACCTGGTAATTGGAATTAATTTAATTACTAGGATAGTAATTACATAGCCCAAAGAACACAGTGGTGTAATTACAACGACCTGTTTATTTGTCATAACGTAATTAAAGTGTAATTACAAGCGTCCTGTTTGGTTGCATAAGTGTAATTATACAGTTAGTTTAATTTAAAACTAAAAATTAATTATAAAAAATAAAAATTAATTATTAAAAATTAATATTTAAAAAATATTTGCCTTTATAAATGATATTAAATTAGTTATTTAATAACACATTTTCTTGAAAATATATTAATTAATAATCATATATTTGTAACTAATATTGTAAAAATATAATTGATATATATTTTTGTAATTAATAATATTTAATTTTAATTAATTATAAAACTTAAAAGAAAGCTATTTTTTTTTGTGAGAACGTCATGGATTGGATGTTGAAAAAAAAGATAATATTTATAAATATAATGCCATAACATTATTCAAATGTTTGACACAAAAATTCCATCAAATGTAAGTGAAAAATAAACAACATGCAATGTGAAAGCAATAACTTAAAATTGAAAATATAACCTAAATTCAAAATCCAAAAAAAAAAAAAAAGCAGTTTAACATAATACGCTTATGTCAAATTCCAACAGTACATAAGTAAGTTCCAACGTAAGTAAGTTCCAACGTAACTTAAGTAAATAATTCAAAAGAAAGGGAAAATATAAGTCTATAACCTCATTCACAAAGAAATTTTACTTTAACAATAGAAAAAAAAATCGAAAGAAATTAAAGTAATAGAAAGAAAAAATAAATTAAAATAAACAAAAAGAAACAAACTAAAAAGTAACCCTGTAATTACACCCAATTCTCGCCCCCCACCCCACCCCACCCCCCACCCCCTTTGAGAATTGAAGAGTGTAATTACACCCTCTCAATTACACCAAATTCCCACCTAACTGTGTAAGTACTTGATCAAACAAACAGACCAAACTGTGTAATTACACCCAATTCCAATTACCTGGGTGGCTTTTCAAACAGGTCTTAAGTGAAATTACCTTCAGAGAAGCCCAGATCAAAGAGTCCACAGTCATTAAGACACTCAATAAATGGAATACTTTTGCTCAATTTGTGGGGGTTGACTCCCAGCTTCTTTTCCTCACTGAGAATAGTGTTAAAGTCGCCACAAACTATCCATAGATAGTTATTATTGAATGCAAAATTCCTCATATAACCTTACAATTCTTTCCTGCACACACGGATTTTGCATAAATTATAGTAATATATAAACAAGCTCTCAAACTTGGCCGCAGCTAGCAACTAAATACTCCAACTTTAAGAATGTACATCTAGATACCTTAACTCGTCGACACTGTGTCGGATGAACGCTCCAACTTGAAAAATGATCATCTAGACACCTCCAAACTTTATGTGTCACGTCAGCATTGGGTGTACATGACAGTCAGTTGGGACAAGTTGAGGTGTCTATATGTGCACTCCCAAAATTGGAGTGCTTACTTGCTGGCTGAGGTGAAGACATATATGATAGAATCGTAACCATAAAACCCGACCCTAATCGAAATGCTCATTTGTCTCATACAATATAGGGATGGTGAGAAGTAGGAGTGTACATGGACCGGGTTGGTTCAAATTTTTCAAATACCAAACCAAGCCAATTGCATCGAGTTTTTAAATCTATAAACCAAACCAAACCAATAAAAGTTGGGTTTTCCAACCTTGGATTTTCTCGGGTTTTTTTGGGGTAAAGTCTTCATATAAAACATATAATTTTTACTTCAAATATTTATTTAGTCCTAGTAAGTTACGACTATCTAATTAAGATATTTTTTAAGAAAATAGCACAAAATGTGATATGAGAGATGACATTATACTAAAATATTCAAAAAAAAAAAAAAAAAAAAAGTAACCAAATCGCATAAAATAAAATGATCATAATCTAAAAGTACTAAGTAATGCTATAATAAATACAACTAATTTTATAAGGCATGTAGAAATGATCATAATCTAAAAGTACGAAGTCATGCTAAAATAAGTACGGCTAATAAATATTAACTATATGACTATTTATTAAAGAAAAAAATAAAATTAAGTTATGTATTTTCACTGTCTCAATCAATATGAAACTAAAGAATAAATATCCAAAAGATGATATAGATATAATATTATTGTCATTCCTAGTGTTAGAATTGAATTCCTTTTGTTAGCATTACAATTGATTTGATTTTGGTTGAGGTACCCTTATTTAGCGTGGATCATTTGCACGATTACCCTTCAAAGCACCGGTCTTTAATTTTTGCCCCTCAAATTGGTGCTCTTTAATTTTTTCCCTTCACCTAATACCATGAGGTTTGGGGTTCGAACCCCGACTCAGTCAAAAAAAATCGCAAGGTAGAGTTTCGTAGCAAAGTTAGGCCATTCAAAACTCTAGCTTGCGAAATTCTTTTTTTTTTTTTTTACTGAGCTGGGGTTCGAATCCAGAACCTCAAGGTATTAGGCGAAGGACAAAAATTAAAGACCACCAATTTGAGGGGCAAAAATTAAATATCAGTGCCTTTTGAAGGGCAATCCACAAAAAAAACATATTTGCATTACTAACATCTATGGGCTATAAAATTTATTGGACCATTCAAAATTCTAAATCCAAGCTTGAAATAATATATTAAAAGATAAAAAAAGACTATGAAAAACTTTAAGAAATATTTATAAATTACATTATTAATAAATTTTTATGTATGAAACATTTTTGAAATTTTTACATGTAATGTCGGATTGGTTTGATTCGGTCTGACCTTTTTTTTTAGTTAAAACCAAATCAAATCAATGATGGTGGGGTTTTCTTTTTTAGAACCAAACCAAGTCAAATTAAACCACTAATCGGGTTTTTTTCTCGGTTTGATTCGGGTTATCGGTTTGGTGAAGTTTGTCCTCATCAGTGAATATGTTGCATTCTAAAGTACTAATATTGTAAAATATCCAAATTTTATTACTATTAGCATAGCAGCATGCATATCAAGGATATTTGTGAAACATACAATCTTGTCAGACTTCAGTTTTACTCTTATTTGCCAAATGTAAGCTCAAATGTGTTCCAGCGAATTTGACAACATTTATCTACACAATCGAGCTTAATTCAATTACGACATGCGCATAAGAATCCAACATAATCAATTAGCAATTATTGACTCAAGCCATTCACCATTTCCAATTTAAGCAATATAGGTGTAACTTAGTTCACCCATCCTGGAGTATTCGGAACTTTTCCCTGATTGATGCACTAATAAATTTAATTACAATGTGCATCAAACTGAGATCGAAATGATATTTAGGATTTTTTTTTTTTTTTTTTTTTTTTTTTTTAACGTTAAAGGATGTACTTTATTTATGAAAATAACAGTACAACCAGAGAGGTTACAAAAAACATATCTTACCTATAGGAATGGAACAACCTCCATTCTTTACAAGTAGTAGGATTTCAGTTAAGCTTGCAAAAATTATGTAGCTTGCAAAAATTATGTTAGGAAAAGGGATACCAAATTATCCCATCCTATAATAAAATTAGTGAGGGAACATCAGAATGATCTTTACGAGTTGATTTATGGATGTAGGAAGAAGTTAGGAAAAAGTGGGCAGAACAGTGTAAATGTTGGCTGCACAAACCTACCATTTTAATAAGCTGCTACTCCACTTGACAGCTAGTAAAAATAAAAATAAAAAAAATAAAAAAATAAAAAAAAAAAACTTGACAGCTAGTGATTATATCACAACCTAATTCCTTCACCAAGGCATAATTTAGTGTTAATGTGTTGCTTAAAAAATTGAACATTCTGTTTAGTGCTATAACAGCTCTATAGCTTGAGGGAGGTGTTCTACGGTGAGTCCAAAAGGCAAGCTACTTGAGTTACATAGAGATCGATGCAATTAAGTTGGCTCCAGAAACAAAACCACTTTGATAAGTTTGGTTAAGTCTATTGGCCATAAGCTTCCTTTTCTTTACTTGATGTTCAATGGAGATCTTTTACTCTTTTCTTTCAAGCTTAGTGGCATTGCTTCTCTTTTTGTCCTCCCTCATTTTTCTAGTTAGTCAATGGAGAAAATCAAAAAACAGAAACGAAAAACAAATTAGTTTGCCTCCAGGTCCACGCAGACTTCCCCTTATTGGAAGTCTGCATCACTTGATTGGAGGAGGACTTCCACATAGCATTCTTAGAAATTTAGCACAAAGGTACGGACCTCTAATGTACTTGCAACTCGGGGAAGTTCCAGCGGTGGTCATATCATCACCTAGTGTTGCAAAGCAAGTTCTAAAAACTCACGATCTCGCCTTTGCTGATAGGGCACAACTTACGTCCACAAACATCATACTTTAGAACAACAAAGACATTGCATTTTGCCAATATGGTGACTACTGGCGATAAATGCGTAAAATTTGTATCATACAACTTCTTAGTACGAAGATGGTCAAATCATTTGGTGCAATTCGACAAGATGAGCTTTCGGGTCTCATTTCATCAATTCGTTCCATGAGGGGCTCTGCAGTCAACATGACCGGAAAAATCTTTTGGTTTACCAACTCCGTCACTTGCAGAGCAGCCTTCGGAAAAATGTTCAAAGATCAAGATGAGTTTATAAAATTGTTGAAGGAAGTATTCTTATTAGGAGCAGGATTTTTTGGGGCTGATCTCTTCCCTTCATGGAAGTTACTTCACAAACTGAGTGGTGCGAAGTCTAGATTGATGAATGCCCATAAGAAGGTTGATGAACTTATGGTGGACATCTTAAATGAGCATACTGAAAATAAAGAATCTGGGAAAAAGGGAATTAGTCATGAGTTTGGAGGTGAAGATTTGGTTGACGTTTTTCTAAGGGTTAAGGAGAACGCCGAACTTCAATTTCCAATCACAAATGGACCACATTAAAGCTGTGATTCTTGTAAGTTTGCTCCCTTCTCTTAATCTTTGTTCACCCTGCCTTTCCGTTTTCTTTTTCTTAGGCAGTCCTTACTAAGAGTCATTCACAATATATGATGAGGGTTAATGTCTTTTAATCTTTACTAGCTCCTAACAACACAATTATATAAGGCAAAAATCTTTGCTGGTCTGGTCTTGATGTATATTTCACCTGTTGGAGTAATTAGTTGTATAATACTTCTTACAGGCTAATTGGGTTATTCTTGCAAGCTCAACATAAAAAACGCGAAGATAAGAAAATTTGGAAGTTTATAGCTCTAGACCCCTTAAAAGATTTCTCCTTAATGTTTTGGTACCCAAATTTCATTAAGTTATACTTTACCTTAAGTACGAAGTTAATTTTATTGTCTTTATTTAGTTGCCTTTTGATGTAGGACATGTTTATTGCTGGAAGTGAAACTTCATCTACAACTATTATTTGGGCATTGTCAGAAATGATGAAAAACCCAAACATTATGGCCAAAGCCGAAAGTGAAGTGAGACGAGTCCTTAAGGGAAAGAATAGTTATGGTGAAGAAGATCTTGAAAAGTTGACATATCTAAACTTAGTGATTAAGGAGACATTAAGGCTTCATACTCCACTTCCTCTTCTACCTCCTAGGGAATGCAGGGAACGGATATACCATACCTCTTAAGACTAGAATATTGGTCAATGCATGGGCCCTTGCGAGAGATCCTGGAACTTGGCATGATCCTGAAATTTTTATACCAGAGAGATTTGAGAACTCTTCTATTGATTATATAGAAAATCACTTTGAGTTTATTCCATTTGGTTCGGGAAGAAGGATTTGTCCAGGAATGCTATTTGGTTTAGCTAATGTTGGACTTCCTCTCGCTCAGTTACTCTACCACTTTGAATGGAAACTGCCATATGGAACTGATCCAAAAGATTTGGACATGACGGAAACACATGGATCAATTGCAGCAAAACAAAAAGATCTGTATTTAGTTGCTATAGATCATATAAATGATGAAGAATTCTGATGTTTTGCTTGAAATGCTGAAATATCAGCACGACCCACACAACTCTTCATCTTATTTTTTTGCTTGGTTTGTGTCTGTGTACCCATTTGGCTATTTGGAGAACGCAATGAAAATGCCCAATAATTAAGATCAATAGTTGGATTTTCTGAGCCCGATCGGGTTTCAAATCGAGATTGGGCCTTTTCAACTGAACCTTAAATTGAATATTGGGATCGATTCCCTTCGATTTCTGCTGGATCCTTTCTATTCTTCACCTTGAATGGCTTTTAGAGGTTTTTAGCTTTATTAGCAGTATAGATAATGTTGAGTCTCACATTGTTGGGTTGATGACATTGGTCTCATTATATGATTTTGGACAATACCCACCTCATGAGCTAGCTTTTCCGCTTAGAATTAAACAATAAGGTTAATTTTCTAATCAGACGATAAAGTAATTTGCTACATGCATAAATATTATGTATGAAAAAACCTCCTACCTGTAGGAAAGGTCAAAACTACACGATTAACAAGCACTTTATCCTCAGCTTTACTCAATTATTTAAAGCCATTATTTAAACTCAAATCAGCAGAAATATCTTTGCCTTCTTGAATCTTCAGTGTTATTGATACTTCATTATTTCCAAATTGAAGTTATGTCCGAATGACGATCAAGTAATACTCTAGAGGTAAAAAAAAAAAAAAGGATTTTAAGTAGTTATTAAATGAAATGTAAGAATGTTTCCAAGCTTGAAAGGTTCTATAAGTGAAAGAGAAATGAATAAGAACACGTGCTTTGATTTTTGTCAACTCAACAAGACATTTAGGTCTCTTTGGTGAATTATCTTTATTTAGTTGAACCCGCAAAGAATGAAAATCTAGAACCACATATATATGATCAGTAAAGATATATATGTCCGACTCCGACTTATTTTTGACTGAAATGTTCTTCCTGAAAAGAATTAAGAGACCTATCATGGCGTATCTAGCATTGTAAGTGAGGGTTCAATTACTTTCGACGTGGAGTATAATTTATATGTAAAAAATTATTAAAATTCTAATAAATAGTGGATATGAACCCATAACTTTAAAAATATAATGAATTCAATACTAAAAATCTTAAGATTGAACCCCTAAAATTTAAATCCTGAATCCGCCTCTATCTATCAACATCGGCTTTCAACGTTAGACTCTATTTCAATTTCAACTTAGATTAATGGACAAAACAAAACTTGATTGGCAAATGATATTCATTATTGCCAAATTGACGTTATGTCCAAATTATCGAGTAATACTCTAGAGGGAAAAATGTTCAAGTGATGTTCAAATTAATGGTACGTATATTTCCATGCTTGAAAGGTTCTAAGTGAAAGAGAAATGAATAAGACCACGTGCTTCGGTTTTTGTCAACTCAACAAGACATTTCTGGTCTCTCTTAAGTTCTAAGTAGGCGTTTGGCCATGAAAACCAAATATTTTTACTTTATTTGGAATTTTGAAGTTGGAGTTGAAGATGAAGTTGTGTTTGGTTATAGTTTTTGTAAAGAATATTTGGTTGTTTGAATGTATTGAAAGTGAAAAAAGATTTCTGAAAAAAGTGTAAAATTAATTCTCATGGCCAAACGGGTTAAGTGAAATAGAAATGAACAAGACCACGTGTTTTGGTTTTTGTCAACTCAACAAGACATTTCTGGTTTCCTTAATTTTGGTATTATCTTTAATAACTTTAGTTGAACACGCTAAGAATGAAAATTTAGAACCACACATTCGTCTAGTTTGTATATCACATGGAATCAACTTTATTGGTAGTATTGCAATTAATGTACTTATATATATTTAACTTATTTCGCTTTTGTTTTCATTTAGTATGATGATGACATGAATTGAATTTAAATGGAAAAACATAATTAATAAAGATACATATATTCGATTCCAGTTTGTTATGGACTGAATTGTTCTTCCTCAAGAATTAAGAGATGGTTTCATAAATATGATTAATTAAACAAAGGCATTTCTAAGCGGGCTCTTTCCATTGTTTCAGTAGTCTAATCCTTTATGTGATCTAAAGTTTATTTTACACCGTCCTATTTTTAATACTCTCTTTGTCTCAATTTATGTGAAACTTTTCGCTTTCCAAGATTTAAATTGCATGAACTTTAATCAATATTTTAAAATGTATTTTTCACCAAATTGATATGAGAAAAAGTTGCAACTTATAGTACTTTTCTTATAGTTTTCAAATATATGAATTTTAATGTTAAAATATTTAGTTAATCTAATGCAATTTAGCTTCAAAATTTAGTTAAATAGACTCTCAACAAATGAAAAGTGCCATATAAATTGGGACTAAGAGAGTAGTTCCTTTTCATTTGTCGGGCAGCTACCTAGCTAAAATATCATTATCATAATTATAAAATGGTGCGAGGCCATCCGATCCAGACAAGTGCAGATTTCTTTGGCCTATAATGGGGGCCATAATTGACAATACGTTAACTTTTGCAGAGCCATGACCTTCGGTATTTGGATGTTACGATGATGGGAGAAAACCCATGTGTGACCAACAAATAGGAAAGAAAGAAAAAGACAGCGAAGAAAGATACAAAGTAAAATAAGAAAAAGTCGGACAAAATATAAGGTTTGGAAATCTGAAAGAAAGAATGTCGACAGGCAATTATTAAGGCAATTCTGAAGAACTAACAACTCTCAGAAGAAATTAGAGGCCGAACGTTTTATTAAGACTCAAAAATTGAAGCCTCTGTCAATATGGTTTTTAGTACACTGAGAAGGAGTCCGGAGCCTAAAGGGCATTAATTTGCCCAAAAAAAAAACCAAAGGGGGTTGCCCTTTCCATGATAAACCAAAGGGGGTTTATCGTGGAGGGGGCTACGTTATACTCTAACTTTTTTCAGCCTATCAGAAATCAAATTAAAATCAAAAAAATATATATATATTTGTAAAACGTGGGCTGATCCATGTTTTACAAAATATATATTTTGTAAAATGTTTTGCTGTCCACCTTATCTCAAAAACGTAAACCCAAAACTGAAGAGCCGTAATTTTTACCTTCTTCCTCCTGCCTTCTCCACCATTGCTACATTGATACCACCTTCTCCAACTTACAGCCGAAGTCTCCTCTAAAAATCTTCTCCTTCTCCTTCTCTTTCACTTGTTTTCTTTTTAAACCCAGCATTGTGGTCTAACTTTTGGAGTAATTTCTTCATCAAAAACCTTTTGTTGCTATCTAAATTAAGGTATTTTTTCTAACTCATATAATATTGTGTATTTATGGTAGATGTATGATATCTATTTATCTTATATATATTGATTGTATGTATTTTTAATTTTTTGATTGTGTGATTTTTATCTGAACTTTAAACATGATTGTTAGAAGCATTGTTATATAAAAGGTCTGATTTCTTAAGTAGCACTTTTGAAGAAATATGTTCTTATGTTACTGTTATTTTCGTTGGTTGTTGCACCTGAATTTGCTGTTGTTTTGGATTATTTTGCATTCAAATATTATATCCAAATATGAAATACGATGTCTACATTATATGTTACATGCTCCCTTTCTTTTCTACCCCCACCCAACCAATAATAAGAAAAAGAGAACAAGAAAGAAGACAAATAAAATGTTGTAGGAGATTTTCTTTTGGTACTTGAATTAATTTTTTTTTTAATATAAATTATCGAAAGACGGACCCCCTTATGCTAAAAATTGGCAATGTCTATTTCAACATTGCTTATTTATGTTATATTCTCTCAATTATTTTGCATGATTTACTTTCTTAGTTAGGTTGTCCTATTTGTTTTATTATTCGTTAGGTATGGAGCTTCCACAGGGGCCCCTACATCCAGGGCTAGAAGTGTACGATGTGCTAATAGTCTAGAAGAAGCATCGTTCACAGGCTGTGTGGAATGGGATCTTGAATGGACCGAAAGCGTGCCTAATTCCACGCCGCGCGGATCGCGAATTTTGGAAGCACGTGAGGCGTCATCCTCGCATCCTTGACTACTTTGGCAGGTGTGGATTTAGGGGAGTAGTAGAGGTAGGATTTGTACCATATGATTGGGGAGTCATCACTACACTTATAGAGAGATGGCGTCCTGAAACGCACACCTTTCATCTACATACGGGTGAGGCGACTATCACACTACAAGATATTGAGCTCATGTTTGGCATGTTTGTAGATGGCTACCTCTTGAATCAAGATAATGCTAGAAATATAAATATTGTGGGGTGGCACCAGTTGATCCACGAGCTTACTGGTTGGGCACCCGTTGAGGATTGTTTTAACGGTGTTAGTAGGTTGGAAGTAAATAAATTAGTTGAATATATGAACGGATTAGATGCCATTACAGATCAGACCACATAAATTGATGTGCAAAAGCGGGTTAGGTTGTACTTGTTATGGCTCTGTGGCGGCACAATATTTCCGGATAAGTCCGGTGACTTGCTTAATTTAGACTATTTGCTTGACATGCGTGACCTTAACGCAATGAGTACACAAGCTTGGAGAGCGGCTACATTGTCATATTTGTATACTTCTCTGTGCCGCGCTTCGATGACCAAGGCCAAGGATGTGTGTGGAATCATTTCCTTGTTGCAAGTACTTGACCTTTAAAATTATATGATTTTATTTGGTTGTCTTATCTGCTATTTATAAGCTTTCTATTTTTTTAAAAAAAATTAATATAGGTTTGGGCTTGGGAGCGAATTATATCGATGCAGCCACCACACAGGGCTCTTCAGTCACACACTGCTCTTGCACGAAAGTGGACTCATCATAGAGTCCGCAAAAATGAGGCACGTGATGTGCTAGCCATATGTAGGGATGTATTGGACAACCTAACAGATGGTCAAGTATTTTATCATAATTATGGTTGTTATTGGCATTTTGATATAATAGTTACGCTTATGTGTAATTTATTTATTTTATTATCATGTAATTTTATTATCGAAGTCCTGATATATTTAGCAATCATATCAGCATAGCGACACTTGACATGTATGTAACTGTTGAACGCTCTACCCAAGAACCCACTGACGATGAGTTCGATATTTGAGGTACTACGTATCTTCCCACTATGAATATTGAATTTGAAAGAGATACACTTCAACAAGAAACAATGTAGGAGTTAGTAGCCAGTCACATAACTTTGGTTGGACTGTGCAGAGCTGTGATATTTCTGGACCGAGTAGTGCTCTAGGTACATGTGAATTAGGTAGCGGCAGTATAGTTCGATATCATCCTGCTCAAGTGGAGTCATTTACGGAAAGGTAATTTTGTTCACTTAAACTAGAAGACTTCTAACTAATTGTTTTCTATTTGAGCGCCTTGAATTTTTCTATGTTTGTAGGTGTAACGATTTTGAAGAAAACCCCGTATTGACTTAGCTCACACAAATTGTGAGAAATAACGATGTAGCTAATGATCAATTAGATGAGTCAGATAGTGATATCCCATTAGATCACGAAGAAACAGACGATGATCACTTAGCTGATGATGATGGCCATTCTTATGAAGACGTTACTTCCCCAGGTGATGGTAATGTTAGATATCATTCTAATGTGATTCCATATTTGGATAACACGGAAGAAGGCCCGGATGACTTTGCCTTCATGAGAGATGACGGTCCAGTTCGGCCTGCACTTTACGATCGTAAAAAACCTGAATTTATCAATTCAGGTTAGTATGGTGGCAATGAATATTCAAAATGTTTCATTTTGTTTATTGGCCCATTTTTAGGGGGTTGATAAGTTTCCTCGTATTATGCAATTAGGTATGTTATTTCAGAACAAGTCGGAAATGAAAGGCGCAGTGAGACTATATTGTCTCAAAGAAAAGAAAGAGTTCATTTCTGATTAGTCCAAAGGTAAATTTTGGAAGGTTATTTGCAAGCGTCATATGTTGGGATGTGAGTGGATGATCCGTTTTAGAGAAATTTCAAGTGGTATATGGAAGGCAGGCAAAATGGTTCTCCCACACAGTTGTCTCACGGATGATTACAAGAAGGATCATTCCAATTTGAACAGTCACCTGGTTGCTACTACGTTGATACCATATATTATGGTCGACCCACACATTAGTATTAAGTCAGGTCAGAAAAAAATAAAAGGGTTGTACATTTACTCCTAGTCATAGCAAAGCACAAAAGAGGCATAAGAAAGCTATTGAAATGGTATATAGAGATTTTGAAAGCTCTTTCAAGACATTGCCTCGATACATGGCTGCCCTAAAATATTTCAATCCGGGGATCGTTGTTGAGTGGGAGCACCAGTCAACTACAATGCAAGGCGAACACATCTTCAAGTTTCTTTTATGGGCTTATAAACCAAGCATCGATGGATTCAAAAATTGCAGGCCGGTCATCTCAATAGACGGCACTCATCTTTACGGTAAGTATGAGATGAAACTGTTAATTGCTGTTAGAATTGATGCGAACAATAACATTTTTCCACTTGCATATGTTGTTATTGCATGCGAGAGCTTTGAGTCTTGGACGTGGCTCCTTGTGTTGTTATGGAGACATGTTGTTTGTGGGAGACAAGGAATTGGACTTATTTCTGACTATCATCAGGGCATCTTGCAATGTGTCCAAACACATGATTGGTTAAAACTACCATCCACACACTATAGGTTTTGTGTTCGGCATTTGAAAAGCAACTTTAATAAAAAGTTCCTCAACAGTGACCTTGAGCAGCTAATGTGGTTGGCGGCTCCAGAGCACCAGAAGAAGAAGTATAAAATGAGGATGGAACAAATCAAAAGATTGTCACCTCCAACGCATCTATGGTTAAATAATCTTCCGGAGGAGAAATGAACATTGATGAAGGACAACGGTCATAAGAGGGGTGCTATGACAACGAATGTCTCCGACTCTTACAACGGTTTATTGAAGAGAGCTCGTGAATTGCCTGTTACTGCCATGGTCCGTCTAATGTTTAAAAATCTTGTTGATCAGTTTGTTGAGAGAAGCTCCCTTGCTACTTTGTTGATTGCGGATAAAAAGTCTTGGCCGCTCGCTGTTGAAAAGAAGTTTGATGAATACTGGGAGAGATCCCTAAAGCACACTGACATGCAACAATACAATGTAGCTGAAGGGATCTTTGAGATTCTGACATTTGCACACGAAGGTAAGGGCGGAAATATCCATAAAATCTCTGCCGAGGGGAAAAAGTGTTCGTGTGAGAAGTGGAGAAACTACTATATGCCATGTTCACATGCCATTAAATTTTCTGATATCCACGGAATTCAGCCAAAGACCTATGTTAGCAAGTACTACAGTTGCAGGTATTACAAACAAACGTACAGTGGAAATTTTTCATCGTTGGGTGATGAGGCATATTGGCCACCTTCTCCCTTCAGTTTAATTGCAAACACTGAAAACGAGCAAACTTCAGGAGCGCGGAGTACAACTAGAAGGAGGAATGAAATGTATATAGCTCCTACTCGCATGGCTAGGAAGTTTAGTACGCGCAAGCAAATAGGTCATAACAAGAATCGCTGGCCCGACAGAAATCAGTAGTTGTTGTTGCTTGTTGGTTTTTATGCTTTTTCCTAAGTTGTACGATCGTTGTTTTCTTATGTAATCTTCCAAGAATATATAATATGTCTTGTGCTGTTTAATTACGTATTTAATTTAACATTTACTATTCAGATAACGTGTGACGTTTATTTAACTTATATTTTAGTTTTTTTTTATTTTTTATGTTCACATATATCACACATTTTTAATTATTGTATGACTTTGTTTGAGTTAGAATATTTGTTTGAGTTAATTATTATATGACTTGTGGCGCACGTTTGAGTTTAAAAAAAAAAAAAAAACTTCACTGAATTTTTTTTTAAAAAAAAAACAGCCGGATATAATTTATATTTTTGAAAACGTTAGCTGGTCCATGCTTTGCAAAATATAAATTTTTTAAAACGTGGACCAGCCCACGTTTTACAAATATATATTTATTTATTTTTAAATTCGATTTCTGACAAGTTGAAAAAAATTTGGGGGATAACGTAGCCCCCGGTTTATCGTGGAAAGGGCAACCCCTTTTAATTTTTTTGGATAAATTAATGCTCTTTAGGCTTCGGACTCCACTGAGACGTGTATTATATACAAAAACCTTAATTTTATTTTAGTAATACTCTTAGACCACAGTTTTATTGACTCAAAAGTTGAAGTCTCTGTTAATTTGTTTTTGAGTGCATTGAGGCGTGTATTATATACAGTAGCCTTAGTTTGAATTTTTGTCAAACTCTCAGGCCACATGTTTTGGTTACAGAAATGGGTCATATTTGCCCCTGCACTTTTTATAAAAAGTTATAATCTTCTTTTATAATTTGACGATATATTTGTTCTTGTCATCAAATTTTTAGGTTATATGTTTCCTTGTCGTTTAACTTTCAGGCCATATTTACCCTCCATCTATTAAATTCCCATCTCCTTAAATTCCCATCTCCCCACATAAAATTACATACGTGGCACATTTTTATTAATCAATTAAATATACTCATCCATTTAACCCTTTTAACCCCCCCCCCCCCTCCAACCCACCCGACCCACTCAAAAATTAAACCCATTAAAAACTTAAAACCCAAAAGCTTCATTGATTATTCATAAATAAAACGATTTCACCACTCAATACTAGTCCACCCATCTTGTTCATCTTCAAATTCAATTCAAATGAGAACCCTTTAATTTCTTTAGTTCCCGCATTATTAGTTCCAAAGTACATAAGGTTATGGCCCTTCTATATAATTAGGTTATTTGGGGTATTTAATAAAGGGGAATTTTAAAAAATTTGCAGCCCTACACAATATTTTATTTTCACATAATCATATTTTCCAGTTTATAACATATAGTCATTATTATTGCAATAACATTTATATTCCCTTATACATTAATCCTATTATACTATATTTATATACTTATGTAAACAATATACCTACCTTGTACAAAACTGTATAATATTGTATAAAAAATATTTACCTTATATAATATTGTATAAATATATTTATCTTGTATAAAAGTGTAAAAGTTTGAGCCGAGGGTCTATCGGAAATAGCCTGGCTACCCCACAAAGGTAGGGGTAAGGTCTGCGTAAATATATTCTACCCTCCGTAGACCCACTTGTGGATTACACTGGATATGTTATTGTAAAAGTGTAATAACGTATAAAAGTGTATACCAATTTGCTACAGTGACAAACTTCTACTGCGATTTTCAATTGCAACTCTTCTTCAAATCCAATCCTCCACTAAATGACTACAAATATTGTAGACGACATCCTTAAGCTATTTCTAATAAGTCTAATAAACATCACCAACTCCATATTTCTTACAAAAATAATATTCGAAATTCAATCAACTATGGAGGCAAACTAATATTTTATAAAGTGTGTACAAAGTGGACTATATCGGGTAAGAAGGGATGGGCTAAATGCAACACAATAACATCTCTCTATAACAGTCATCCTCGATCTATAACAACATTTCACTATAACAACCAACAAATTTTCGTTGAAACTGATTAATTTTCATGTTATGTTATATAAAAGAAAAATAGTTATGTTATATTTTATGTTCTCTATATAACAACATTCCGTTATAACAGAAAAACTATCTATACAAACGAAGACGTTATAAAAAGTTTGACCGTATATTAACAACCGGATGGACATACGGAAAAAATCTCAATTATAAAAGCAGCTAAATTAATTGAAGTAATATCCATAAGAAAGCTTCCGTTTCTTAATGGAGACTTACTCTGGTCTTTTTAACATAATTTCTTTGCTTCTCTTCTTCTCCTCCCTCGTTATAATTCTAGTTAGGAGAAACAAAAGGCAAACAAGGTTGCCTCCAGGTCCATGGAGACTTCCCCTTATTGGAAGCTTGCATCGCTTGACCGGAGCACTTCCACATCACAGTCTTAGAAATTTAGCACAAAGGTATGGGCCTCTTATGTACTTGCAACTTGGGCAAGTTCCTATGGTGGTCATATCATCACCTGCAATTGCAAAGCAAGTTCTAAAAACTCATGATCTCGCCTTTGCTAATAGGCCAGAATCGACATCCACAACCATCATATTTTACAATAATAAGGACCTTGCATTTAGTCCATATGGTAATTACTGGAGACAAATGCGCAAAACTTCCATGGTACAGCTTTTTAGTGCAAAGATGGTCAAGACCTTTAGTGCAATTCGAAAAGATGAGCTTTCAAGTCTTCTTTCATCAATTCGTAATTCTATGTCCATGACCGGTACTTCTACAGTAATCAACATAACAGAAAAAATCATTTGGTTTACCAGTTCAATCATTTGTAGATCTGTGTTCGGTCTAATATCCGAAGATCAAGACGAGTTTATAGCAAATTTAAAGGAAGTACTCTTGTTATCAGGAGGATTTGATGTGGCTGATTTATTCGCTTCTTGGAAGTTACTTCATAAAATGAGTAGTGCGAAATCTAAATTGGTAAATGCACATGGGAAGGTTGATGCATTTATTGAGGACATCCTCAAGAAGCATACTAAAAATGGAAATAAGGGAAATGGTGAGTTTGGAGATGAACATTTGGTTGATGTTTTACTTGGAATTAAGGAGAACAGCGCCCAACTTCAATGTCCAATCATAAATGACGACGTAAAAGCAGTGCTCTTTGTAAGTTTACTTTAGTCTTTTCATCTTAATTACTGATCTCGTCTTGATGTATATATTATCTTGATGTATATATTAAGTGTTGGAGTAATTAATAGTCCAATACTTCTCACAGGCTAATTTGGCTATTCTTGCAAGCTCAACATAATAAATACAAAGATGATCAATATCAAATGTATGTAGCTAAATCAAATGTTCAAGTGCATGGATCTCAAAGTTGGAAGTTTATAACTCTAGACCCCTTTCAAGATTTCTCCTTAAACATTTTAGTACCCAAAATTTTATTGAGTTACATACTTTATCTTACATAAGAATTTATTGACCTCATTTATGTGTTTGTTGATGTAGGGCATCATTGCTGGTGGAGCTGATACCTCGTCGACAATCATTATTTGGATGTTGTCAGAACTGATGAAGAATCCAAATAATATGGCCAAGGCTCAACGTGAAGTGAGACAAGTCTTTCAAGGAATGAAAAATTATGATGAAGGAGATCTTGAAAAATTAACATACCTAAAGTTGGTGATTAAGGAAACATTACGACTATATCCTTCCATTCCTCTAGTACCTAGGGAATGTAGGGAGCAAATAGATATTGATGGATACACTATACCTCATAAAACTAATCCCCAGAGATTTTGGGATGATCTGAAACATACCGGAGATTAATGACAATGAGTTTATTCCATTTGGTGCAGGAAGGACAATGCTATTTGGTTTAGCTATTTGGTTGGAACTAAAGATTGGATAGAAACGATAGAGAATTTTGATTTGTTTGCTAAAGATTTGATATTTTGATGTTTGAAATATATACCGTCACCATGGCATACTCAATTCTTCATCTGCTAAATTTCTGCTTGGTTTATGTATTTATATCCCTTTGCATCTTTGAAGCTGAACACCATGAAAATGCTCAAAGAATAAGATCTATCATTGGTTGCAAGATAAATTTGTTTCAATCCGTCGGACCAAATAATCAATTCCTCAATTTACTATAATATGAGCTTCGGTTCCTTTTTATCAGTAACATTGTGAAGGTCTATATACTATCCACTTATAGTTAAAAAGATCAAATCATACACAAAAAATAAATAAATAAATAAATAATTATCAGGATATGTTATTTGCACGACAAAAGAAGTTGCCCTATGAGTCAAATGTCAGAGGTAAAAAGTAAGTATTTTCTTATCACTTCTTCCCATTTGATGGAAAAACGATGCTGCAAATAATTTCCCATCAGCGGCGATTATTTTTAAACAATCTAAAGGTTGATTTCCCATCAGCGTGTTGCTATTTTAGCTCCGTTTGATTTAATAGAAGTTTGAAATTTGTCATTTAGTACTCACCAGTAGGGCCAGATACCTCCACAAACTATGACCTCGAGGTGCCCCCATTACACAAATCACAACCAGCCAACCCAGCATCTACTTCACAGTCATCAATCGCCTTCATCTTCAATCTAACTCACAAAGAAGATGGGATATTATATGCTAAAAGAATGAAAAATAAATAAGAGATACTGGTCAAAAACATACCTGGACTATAAGTTTTTTTGCGAGTTTCACACCCAACTATCATTTATTCCTTTTCCTACCTGAATTATCACTACTTAATATATTAAAACATACCTGGAAACTGACTAGGTTAACTATCAGCTGTTCCAACCTGAACATCACCATCTACCTTGAAACAGACATTTGAAAATGAAAATCAAAAGAATCTTGGACAATTTAACTTTACTACGCGCGCTAAACGAATCTACTTATCAGAAAAATAAAAGAGAACTAGATGAACCTCAAAAAACTGAAGGGGAAACAGAGGCAGAATATAGAGAATTAAACATAGCTGAAACATTTCGATTAAAATTGAAGAAAATTATGTAAAACTTCAAGCAAACATGTGACTACTTCGTAATGCAATAACGTCAAAACGAAAGCATAGCATCAGACTAACATCAACCAAACTG
The DNA here is from genome assembly GCF_029784015.1 of Lycium ferocissimum. NCBI lineage: Eukaryota > Viridiplantae > Streptophyta > Magnoliopsida > Solanales > Solanaceae > Lycium > Lycium ferocissimum. The sequence goes on along the minus strand of NC_081345.1, from coordinate 22,885,068 downwards.
ACAAAACATCATTTTTTTTTTTTTTTTAATTGAAGTTCATCTAAAGTAATAAAAGGCCTAGAACTAGCTATATATTCATTTCCAAATTCAAGAATACGCCCTATACCATTAATTTATCTGTGCATCTCTCTTATTACTAGTACATTTTTTTTATCCCTTGTTCTTGAATACAATTCGATTCTTCTACTGTCAAATTAGAAAATTCAATGGTAAAGTTAGTAGGAAGATCTCCCATCACCCTCAGTGATCACATCCTTGAAAGCACCACCACTGGGAATCATAGGTAAAAATGCTCTTGGTGATGCACAATTACATCCAACAAGTAAGGTCCAGGAGTGTCTTAACATCTTTTGAATCGCAGCTCTAACATCATTCTTTTTTGTCACGCGAGCAGCAGGTATATCACAAGCCTCTGCAAATTTCAACATGCTAGGAAAAATCTCTGCCTCGTTAGAAGGATTTCCGAGATAAGTGTGTGCTCAGTGCTCTATTTGCCTTATAGTAAGTACCGGTCCTCCCATTGGACCACCATTCCCAAGTGTTGATTATTTAGAATAATCATCTTAACAGGAAGATTCCCCACTCTAGCTAACTGTTGCTAACTCTTGCACATTCATCATGAAACTTCCATCTCCATCGATGTCCGCAACAATTGCATATGGTCTTGCAACAGCTGCTCCTATTGAATCTGGCAATCCAAATCCCAATGCACCTAATCCACCCGACGTCAACCATTGCATTGGGTTTTTGTACTTATAGTACTGAGCAGACCACATTTGGTGTTGCCCTACACCAGTACTTATTATGGCATTTCCAGTAGTTAATTCATCAAGTACCTGAGTAGCATATTATGGAGGAATGTCTTCACCAAAATTTTTATACTTCAAAGGGTACTTCAATTTTTGCTCTGTCAACTCTTTCCTCCAGGGAGAGAAATCCAGTTTCAGCTTACATATTTCCCAATCTAATATAGAATTAAAGCCCTGTAATGCCAACTTAATATCTGCACAGATGAATACATGAGGTTGCTTGTTCTTTCCTATCTCCGCGGAGTCAATATCAATGTGAACAATCTTTGCTCTGCTTGCACAAGTTTCTAATTTACCAGTGACACGGTCATCAAACCTTACTCCAAAAGCTAGCAGCAAATCACTTCTATCCACAGTGTAATTAGAATAAACAGTACCATGCATCCCTAACATTTGAAGGGAAAGCTCATCCCCTGCTGGAAACACTCCGAGATGCCCATCAGTGTACTGGCCACTGGAATACCTGTACAAGAACAATAACAACAATTATGCTTCAATCCCAAGCAAGTTGAAGCTAACTATATAAATACTCATAGGATGTAAATGGGGCCGGGACGGGGTAGGGAAGGGCAGCGCAAGCCTTAACCTGCTAAAATTTTAACCCGCCCTGCCCTGCCGTGTGCAGTTTATGTTTTCCACTTCCAAAATTTTAAGAACTTTTTCTAAAGGTTGTCCAAACGGCTAAATCTCCATTGTTACCTATTTCATCCATTCTAAAGTACAATGGATAGCGGAGAAGTACAATGTTATGAAAATTCTTAGGATCTTTTACAATTGATTTGATCTTCTCATATAGTATTTGTCAATATGTAAGTTCCCTTTTAAAAAATAACTTATACCATTGCTACGCTAATATTAGACAGGAACAATAAATTACCATGGCAAGAAGAGAAAAAAAACTTAGTTATGAAAATAAAAAGAGCAAAAAAGATTATATATATGAAACAGCAACATATAAATAACACACATAGTTTAGGTGAGGAGCTCTCATATTTTAATATTTTGGACAAAGCTAATATCAGTTCATGCCTAAGATATCTCAAATTTGCAGCTGCTTAAATTTTTTCTTGCTAAAATCCCAAACCTGCTACCTGCCCTGCCCCACTAATTATTTTCACAAATCATATTTGCGCTGTGCGCCGCCCCATTGCCATCCCTAAATACTCACGATCGTATCGCTCCATCTAAACTTTCTCAGACCAAAATAATGCAAAATAAAAATAAAAGTATTATAAAGTTCTCTATATTTCTGTTGGCAATTGGAATACCTGTGAGCTCCACGAAACGCCTTAACTCCTGGCTCGACTGTAAGCACCCACCACCAGCATGTAAAACTGGCTTCTTTGACTCGGAAATTAGTCTAACAATTTGTTCCAAGAGCATTCTAGTTGGTGGTTCAGGGAGTATGAACATGTTGGCTGATCCCAATTAGGAATCACCATTTCTTGCTGAACATCTTTAGGAATATCAATTAGAACAGGTCCAGGTCGGCCAAATCGAGCTAGGAAAAACGCCTCTCGCACAATCTAGATAATTATGCTTGGTAATCGGTCTAATTGCCTCAACAATTGGAGTTTTCTGAAATGCGTCTGTTCCAAGCATACTACGAGAAACTTGACCTGTAATAGCAACAATCGGAACACTATGCATCAGTAAGACCACCAACAAGATTAGTAGCACCAAAGAAATGTCATATTACTTTAATTTGCCTGTGGGAAAATTTAAGAAAATTTAACAACGTTCTTTAATGGTCATTCAATTACAATTTTTTTTTTTTTTTTAAAAAAAAAAAAAGCAGTCACGAATGCTTGCATTATAGTAGGCAGTTTACATGACACCCCTTGAGTTGTTGCCGCTTTTTTCAGTTACTCCCTCCGTTTTAGTAATTTGTTTATCTGTTTTGACTTGGCATGAAATTTAAGAAAAAGTAAAGAAGACTTTTGAATCTTGTGATTTTAAATTAAAGATATGTAGAACTTAGCAAAATGACGTCTTAAACGTGCCATGTGAAAATTGGAATTAAAGAGTTGTCAGAAAAGGTAAGAGACATTCTTTTTTAGATGGACTAAAAAGGAAAATAAGACAAACAAATTGAAACAGAGAGAGTACCATCTTTTCTACAAAAATCACTAAACTAATTTTTGTCACTCTAAAATTTTCCAACGTGTTCATGCTAGGCTAGGAGGAATAACTGTAAGTTAAAGTTCAATATAAACTCCCAACTTCTCCACATATTGCAACTGTCCATAACTTCAGAAAACTGCCACCCCTTATCAATGGAAACTGCCGAAAACTGTTTTTGATGGGGAACAGTTATATATATGGCATAATCCGATTCTGATCCCTAAGCACAAATCTTTTCTAAATTTCACACCATCTAAAGGTAAGGTTGAGTGCTTAGAAGATTCACTGGAATTGAAAAAAAAAAAAAAACGCCGAAGACTCCGACGATAACTCCGACGACTCCGTTACAATGGCTAGAAGTACGCCACTCTTTTTCCGCTGCGCTATTGCTCTATAATGTCTAACATTTGGCATCAGAGCAACTGTTTTACCTATGTCTTGTTAATTTCGGAATCTACAAAAATTGATCAAAATCGGGTTGTTACAGATTCTCATGAAAAGATCTGTATTTTGAAACTTTTGATAAATTCTAATACTAGAAATCATTAAGAAACTGATTTTCTGATATTGCGGTGTTTTTAAATTGTGTTTTCACTGTCTGTAATGGTGAAAATTTTGTTGGGTCTGAAAATGGTTTTTTAAACCAGGTTGAGATGACCCAACCAGATCATAAAGATGATAAGGTGTGAGAGAAATTTTCTGTGCATATGAAAGTCCCTTTTCTCTTTGTCTTCTTGATAAAGACAAAGCGGGACCCATTGCTAAGATGACTTACTTCTATCCATTATGTGAACCTTTTTTTATGCACTTTTTCAATAGGAAAAGACAATACAGTAATAATAAAGTAAAATTGGAGTGGGCTTTAATCTTTCTCTTTTTGATATCTTTGAGAAATACTACTCCAGTTATTGTTTTTATTTGCCTATTACACCTCTGTTCTTGCAAAGCATTTAGAGATAAATCTATTGCATAATGTTTTAGCAATGAAGTATGGATAAATTTTAATTTGATGTCTAGTGATCCATATAATTTTATTTAATTAAGATTTAGTCACAGCAACCTTAATTAAATGGAATTATATATCAAGTTTAGGATCACATAAGGAATTATAAACATTAAATAAGGACTAATGTCTAAGTGATCTATAATTTTATTTGATTGAAGATTAGCCACAGCATCTTTAGTTGAATGAAATTTTAAAGTTAAGGATCGCATAAAGAAATTTTAGATATTAGAATTGTGATTAATTATGCACGATATAATAACTCAAGTACCTTTATTATTAGGTTGCATAATTAATTAGGATGAAATATTAAATACTTTTCATAATTACCCACAGGAATTATGAATGAGATTTTAGTAGTTTTATCATAAAGATAGAATATCGTACTAATAAATTGATAATTCTATCGTAAAGAATGAATCTAATTGAATTAAAAATTTAGCCCATAGGCAATTTTTATGTTAGCAGATTCAATTTATATTATTTGCCTCAAATTTATTATGCAAGTATATTTTTTGCAGTTATGCAACCTGCGAATTTCTCTGATATTTGTGATATTCTCGAGCTGAATGGTGAGAACTATAAGATCTGGAAGGAGAGAATTCTTCTTCACTTAGGGTGCATGGACATTGATTATGCTATCAGGTAAGACGAACCACCTATTAATGAAATTAGCACTCAAGCTGAGATTGCTCTTCATGAACAATGGGAGCGCTCGAACCGTTTGAGTGTTATGTTCATTAAGACTAAAATCTCTGCTGGTATTCGTGGTTCTGTTGAACAATATAACAATGTCAAGGCATTACTGAAGGCTATTGATGAACAGTTTGAGACTTCAAATAAGGCACTTGCCAGCACCCTGATTCTGAAATTCTCATCAATGAGGCTCACCAAAGGTGAGAGGTGTACGTGAGCACATCATGAAAATGCGAGACTTAGAGGCTCAGCTAAAGACTCTTGAGGTTGAAATGTCTGAAACTTTCCTTGTGCACTATATTTTGAACTCTCCTCCTTTACTGTATGGCCCCTTTAAGATCTCCTACAACACACATAAAGATAAATGGTCTATTAATGAACTTATGGCCATGTGTGTTCAAGAGGAGGGTCGATTGCTGATGGAAACAGGAGAAAGTGCATTCATGGCTACTCAGGGAAAGAGGACCTACCAAGCCAATAAAAAGAGGAAAGGAAAAGCACCAACTGAACACGAACCCGGTATCAAGAAAGAATCCAAGTGTCGCTTCTGTAGAAAGAAGGGGCACATAAAGAAGGATTGTATTAAGTATCAGAAATGGCTTGAGAAGAAAGGTACTTCAATCTCTCTTGTATGTTATGAAGCTAATATGGCTAATGTAACACGTGGTGGATTGATTCTGCTTCTACAATCCATATTACGAATTCATTGCAGGGATTAAAAAACCTGCGGAAGCCAGTGGGAGCTGAGCGAAGCATCTATTCTGGAAACAAGATGCAGTCGCGTGTGGAAGCTATTGGGACATGCACTTTAGTTCTTAGCAGTGGTTTCATTTTAGAGTTAGAAAAGATATGTACCTAAATTTTCTAGAAATTTAATTTCAGTTTCAAGACTTGTACCATTGGGATATTCCTTCTTTCTAGAGGTTATTCTAATCTATTTTATAAATCTAAACTTATTGGAAATGGTACATTGCATCGATGGTCTTTTCTCTCTTAATTTACAAAATGATTTCACTCCTAATGTCATGCATGTCCATGCTGGTACTAAACGTTGTGTTATGAATGAAGATTCCTCTATTTTATGGCATCGGAGATTAGGACATATCTAGATAGATAGAATAAAGCAATTAGTAAATGATGGAGTACTTAGTACTTTAGATTTTATTGATTTCGATACTTTTGTGAACTGCATTAAAGGCAAGCAGACCAACAAGTCAAAGAAAGGTGCCAAGAGGAGTTCAACCATATTAGAAATCATACATTCAGATATATGTTGTCCAGACACGGACACATATGGTCAGAAATACTTTATCACCTTTAAAGATGACTACTCACAATACATGTATCTCTACAAGTTTCATATAAAAGCGAAGCATTAGAAGCCTTTAAAGTTTTCAAGGTTGAAGTAGAGAAACAATGTGGAAAACAAATTAAGATTGTGAGAACCGCGTAGAGTGGTGTGAGTACTATGGTAGATACACCGAGGATGGAATGACCCAAGGTCCGTTTGCGAAGTTTCTTCAAGAAAATGGGATTGTTGCCCAATACACTATGCACAGTTCTCCAGATCAAAATGGTGTAGCAGAAAGAAGAAACCGAACATTATTAGACATGGTGCGCAGTATGCTAAGTAGCTCTAAGTTACCTAAGTCCTTATGGATTAAAGCTCTTAAGACGGCAGTGTATATATTAAATCGACTTCCAACTAAGGCTGTCCCAAAGACATCTTTTGAGTTGTTCAAAGGTTGGAAACCGAGTTTAACACATATATGCGTGTGGGGATGCCCGTCTGAAGTTAGAATCTACAACCCACAAGAAAAGAAACTGGATCCTAGGACCATTAGTGGATATTTCATTGGATATGCCGAAAGGTCTAAAGGATACAGATTCTATTATCCATCTAACAACACTAGACTTGTGGAATCAAGAAATGCAAAGTTTCTTGAGAATGACTTGATTAGTGGGAGTGATCAATTTCAGAATACAAATTCTGTAAGAGATCAGCCTTCTACTTCAAGAGAAAGATTGAAAGATTGGTTATCGTTCATAACACCCCTCAAGTACAACCGGGTGTTGAGCAAACAATCAATGAGATTCCACAAGCTGCTGAAAATATTCCAGTATATCAAGTTGTTCAAGAAATTCCAGAAATTATTGAATAACAAGTTGAACAACATGATCCTCAGGAAAATGTTGACACAACATTAAGGAGATCTACTAGAGAAAGAAAATCAGCAATTCCTGGTGACTATGTTGTGTATCTACAAGAATCTGACATTGGAGTCGAAAATGATCCTGAGTCTTTTTCATAAGCAATGAGCTGTAAAGAGTCAAAATTGTGGTACAATGCCATGAAAGAAGAGATGAATTCCATGAAAAATAACGAAGTTTGGGATCTTATCGAGTTGCTTAATGGTGTATGATGTAAATGGGTCTTTAAAACTAAAAGGGACTCATCAGGCAACATAGAAAGATATAAAGCAAGACTCGTTGCTAAAGGATTCACTCAAAGGGAAGGAATTGACTACACAGAGACTTTTTCTCCTGTGTCTAAGAAGGATTCCTTGCGCATCATATTGGCATTAGTAGCCCATTTTGACTTAGAATTGCAACAGATGGATGTGAAAACCGCATTTCTCAATGGCGATCGAGAGGAAGAGGTTTATATGAAACAACCTGAAGGATTCTCCTCTAGTAATAGTGAGCACTTGGTATGCAAGTTAAAGAAATCCATATATGGACTAAAACAAGCCTCCCATCAATGGTACTTAAAATTTCATAATGTTATCTCTTCATTTGACTTTGTTGAGAACATTATGGATCAATGTATATACCTGAAGGTCACCGGGAGTAAAATTTGTTTCTTAGTTCTATATATGGATGATATCTTGCTTGCATCTAATGATAAAGGAATGCTACACGAAGTGAAATAATTTCTCTCTAAGAATTTTGATATGAAAGACATGGGTGATGCATTTTATGTCATTGGCATTAAGATTCATCGAGATAGACATCAAGGTATCTTAGGTCTATCTCAAGAAGCCTATATCAATAAAATTCTAGAAAGGTTTTGAATGAAAGATTGTTCACCAAGTGTGGCTCCCATTGTGAAGGGTGACAGGTTCAATTTGAATCAGTGCCCGAAGAACGATCTTGAAAAGGAACAAATGAATGATATTCCATACGCTTCTATTGTTGGAAGCTCAATGTATGCTCAGGTTTGTACAAGACCTGACATTGCATTTGTTGTTGGAATGTTAGGAAGATATCAGAGTAATCCATGTCTTGACCACTGGAGAGCTGCAAAGAAAGTCTTAAGATATCTTCAAGGGATAAAAAAGTACATGCTTATGTACAAACGATCAGATGATTTGGAAGTCATTGGCTACTCTGATTCAGACTATGCTGGCTGTGTTGATTCACGCAGATCAACTTTAGGATACATTTTTATGTTAGCCGATGGAGCTATATCTTGGAGGAGTGCCAAACAGACTTTGATTACTACTTCCACTATGGAGGCTGAGTTCGTTTCTTGTTTTGAGGCTACCTCACATGGTGTATGGTTGAAGAGTTTCATTTCTGGGCTTAGAATTGTCAACTCTATCTCTAAGCCATTAAGGTTATATTGTGACAATTCAGCTGCTGTCTTTATGGCTAAGAATAACAAAAGTAGTAGTCGAAGCAAGCATATCGACATCAAGTATCTAGCCATAAGAGAACATGTTAAAGATAAGAAAATGGTCATTCAACACGTTAGCACTGAACTGATGTTAGCTAATCCTTTAACTAAAGGCATGCCACCACAAAAATTTAAGGATCATGTGGTCACAATGGGACTTAGTTCCACTATGTAAAGTTTCGTTGTAACAACGAATATTATTGAAACTCTATTTTATGTGATATTCTCATATTTGTTATTGTGTACACATTCAGTTATTTTGAGAAATATCGCAACAATATGGACCCCGAATAAACATAGTGTTTATTCATAAAGTAATTATGGGCTAAAGTTTAGGGGCGTAATACACTGTGATACATGGAAAATACTACTCGCTCTTAGAGGAACTATCGCCATGATTCATGTATAATGATTCTCTTTAGTAACTGTAACTTTGGGCATTATGTAATACGGACCAAGTGGGAGAATGTAAGTTAAAGTTCAATACTTGAACTTTATAATGGCCCATATACAAAGGGAGATAAACTCCCAACTTCTCCACATATTGCAACTGCCCATAACTTCAGAAAATTGCCGAAAACTGTTTTTGATGGGGAACAATTATATATATATGGCATAATCCGATTCTGGTCCCTAAGCACAAATCTTCTCTAAATTTCACACCATCTAAAGGTAAGGTTGAGTGCTTAGAAGACTCACCGGAATTTAAAAAAAAAAAAAAAAACAATCCCGACAACGTCGACGATAACTCCGACGACTCCGTTAGAATGGCTGGAGGTACGCCACTCTTTTTCCGCTGCGCTATTGCTCTATAATGTCTAACAATAACATGACCTGTAATAGCAACAAGTGGAATACTATCAAACATAGCATCAGCAAGACCACTAACAAGATTAGTAGCTGTTGGAGTATGTGGAAAAGGGAAGAAGGTTCTGTAAAGAAGCTTAGGAGAATAAGAGGAAGAAGTAATAAAAGGGTTGCTAGAGAAAGCAATAGATGAATGAGTTGGTGAAGGTGCCAGTGCCGCCATTGTCAAGAAAGTTTATATGCTTGCATCAGTAGCTGGCAACATCAAGAATACAACTTCAACGTACTTCCTTACTTCCTAGATTTGTGTCAAGTCAAGGACTCCTTCCTAGTCATTATGAGGTAATTTGATTGCAACCAAAACAACAAGGTCAAGCAAAATAAAACTAAGCCTAGTTTTTATCGGGTTACTCCCTCCATTCAATAATAAATGAATTTTTGAATTTTTTTTTTTGTTCAAAATAATTACTAGTAGATTTTTCAAAGTTCAAGAGGTTATTAATTAAAAATTTCAAAGTTTCTTTAATAGTTTTTCCAAATCCAGCATTCACTATCTAAACCTTTAAGAAATATTAGGGAAAAGACATAGGATAATTTAGTCAAATGACCCTTTAATTAATGTCATTATAATTAAATTTCATAATGGGTGTGTGACACCCAAAAAAATTCGATTATTTTGGAATGGAGGGAGTATTTATTATTGCCATGTTACCTTTCTTTCTTTTTCTCTTTTAAATTTTGAGATGATAATGTTTGATTTCGGTAGAAACTTAAATATCACAATTCACAACTGAGATCAAGACAACATCGTAATGCAATTACGTTAAAATTTTATTTTTTCGTATTATTGTTCATTTAGTACGTACTATTTATTTATTTACTTTTCCTATCTTCTTATTGGGTATAATAATATTCTCATACAATCAGTAGCTTACCCCCAATATTTGAATGATGATACAGAAAAATAATATTGGAGTTAAGTTCACAAATGTAACCAGGCAATGTCATATTTAATACCTTTAATTGACAAAAACAAAAGTAAATAGCAAAAAGATCAAACAATTAGAGATTTAATTAGTACATAGCTGATAGTGCAAATCCATTATTTTTTAATGTCAAAAAAGAATTGTACAAATCAGAATTTCGATTCTGTAACTTAAGGATGTCATTTAAAACTTTGTGAACTATTTAAATATATATATATATATATATATATATATTAATTCGTGGTTTTAGCTAAATTCAATTGCTTCTATAGTGCTACTGTGTGAATGATTATTGCTATAATTTGTGGTAGGTGTAGAGAAATATAGCAGAAGAAAAGTAAATCGGAGAAACCTTCTGCTAGCCCAAGATCGTTACTAAGATCGGAAGATTTAACTAAAGAAGAGAAAGCTATGGAAAGGAAAAGTTTACTTGAATTGGCTTGTATTGGTAGTATTAGCTTACAATTGGGGTTGTATGGGTTGGTTACAAATGACTAAGGCCACCCTTATTTATACTTGTGTAGGGATGGTTCTAGAAATTATTCTAGATACATCTACAAGAAAAATCTAATAAACTTTATCTTCTACCTCTACTCTAGAATATTTAGATTTTTCTTTAAGATAATTATTCTAGATCCCACACTAGACTATTCTAGATCCCATACTAAATATCTAGAATTTTTTGTACCTCCAAAAAATCAACTTTATTTCTTCACACTCCCCCTTAAAGTGATTTTTTGGAAACTACCCCGAGCTTGTTGCAGAAGAACTTAGACGAAGCTTTTGAACGTGCCTTGGTGAAGATCTCAGCAATGTTTTCCCGACACTTCTTCCTTCTTCAAATGATGATGGTTTTCCGCTAATAATTGGGTCTCCAAAGAAACATGAATACATCTTGATAAAATTTTCATCTCTGTAGCGGGCAAACTTGCCACTATTTCTTTTTGGCCTTTGCGAACCACGTGAATCATCTTCATGCTGAATTTCACATTCTTGAGTTTCCAGACCCCCCCCCCCCCCCCCCCCTTTCTCTTAGCTCCTTGACAATTGTATTAGCTGGAGAAGCATCTGAGTCGATGACGATGAATTCCCTTTGAAGACTCAACACCAACATAGGATCCACCACTAGATTCCCTTTCCAGCTCCTCAATAAATTGTTTGGCAGCTTCAGAGCTTCCAAAAATCTTACTGCTTGTATCTCCATATGAAATTGAGCCTTCAAGGTCAGCCTCTTCATTTATTTGATCGTTAGCTTCTCCATTTGCTTCCAATATTTCCTCTAAGCCAGTAATTGATCTTGATATGTCAGATGATTGACCAGAGACTTCAACTTTCACTATATCTCCCTCAATGCTTTGTCTGAAATTGTCACCATTGACATATATAGTTTCAGAGACTGCCGACACATGTTCTACTTCAACATCCTTCATGTTCTATTACTTCAATATACTTCGTTGATTTTTCTGTAGCGGGCACGTCACCGGAACATCTTTAGAATTTTCTTGCTTCTTGTTGATGACACCAAAGGTGTCTTCCTTCTCCACGTGATGGACGTATTATCCGGACATCACAACCATTGTTTTTCATTGATGAAAATTTTAGATTCATCTTCAAAGGGGAGATGGTGCCCATATCATGAATCCACGATACCGAGAGAAGCCAAGTCATCTACATCGAGTCTCGGCTACAAGCACCTTTTTCTTCTTCAAGAGCTTCTCTCGCCTTGAGCCATGTTGCTTTCCTTGACTCGACAAAATCTTTTTATGTGTCCAACTTCACCACATCGATAACATTTAATAGTCTTCTTACCATTATTAGAATACTCTTCCTTATGTCTTGGCGAGCTTGAACCCTCATAGAATTGAGAATGTGTCATATCTCTTGAGCCACTTCGCTCTTGTATTTCTTTAAAATTCCTCTTGTTAGCAACAAGAGCATTTCCTTCCCCTTCTTTGATAGACACACTAGCCATCTGTTTGGCTAGTAGCTCCTGTGATGACAACAAATTCTCAAACTCCTCCAAGGATGGTTGTTAAGCCCATCCTTGAATTGATGTAACAAAAGGAATATATTTTTTCTTCAAACCACGAATGATAATTCTTCTCATTCGTGCTTTAGAGATGGCCTCATCCGGATTTAATAATGAGATCTCTGAACATAAGTTCTTAATATTCATAAAATATTCGGCAATAGAAAGATTACCTTGAATGGTGTTAGCCAATTCATTCTCCAAGATCTTTAGCCGCACTTCATCCTTCTTATTGAACAAACGATCAAGGGTCCTCCAAATTTCATGAGCTGATTTGCACCTTATAATATGATCAAACAAGTTGTGAGATATGGACCCTTTTAGGATGAACTCCACCTTCGCATTAATTTGCTTCCACTTCTTGTATGCGCTGCTATTTTCCGGTCCTTCAGAAGGAGGACTTGTGTAAATCCCATTGACAACATCCCACAAATCCTCACCCACAAGGTATGACTCCATACATTTCTTCCATACCTTGTAATTGGACTGGTTCAACAATTCCATCCCCAGTCCATTAACACGACCGCTCAAATCCATTGAGAGAAATCAGTTGAATCTACCACTGACCCGATCTTGAAACAAAATCCAGAAGCCAATGTATGGTTATGGCTCTGATACCATGTCGAGAAATATAGCAGAAGAAAAGTAAATTGGAGAAACATTCTGGCCCCAAGATCATTACTATGATCGGAAGATTCAACTAAAGAAGATGAAGCTATGGAAAAGAAAAGTTTACTTGAATTGGCTTGTATTGGTAGTATTAGCTTACAATTGGGGTTGTATGGGTTGGTTACAAATGACTAAGGCCATCCTTATTTATACTTGTGTAGGGATGGTTCTAGAAATTATTCTAGATACATCTACAAGAAAAATCTAATAAACTTTATCTTCTATCACTCCTCTAGAATATTTAGATTTTTCTTTAAGATAATTATCCAAGATCCTACTCTAGACTATTCTAGATCCCATACTAAATATCTAGGATTTTTTGTACCTCCAAAAAATCAACTTTATTTCTTCACAGTAGGCATATACGTCAAACTAGAAATAACAAGATTTGAGTATTTTAAAATCGAACAATCAAACCTTAATAGGGAAATATTGCTAGGTAAAATTGACAGTATTATATCTGGATAATGTAGAGGAGATAAAATTGGTCAGTGATTTCTGGGTTTATTTATCGAAAGTCCAAAGGATATGTAGTACTACTATTTGGTATATGGATCTCATAGATTGTTTTTTGGTTACTCGAAAAGTTCATAAAATCGCATGTAATACTGATTGGGTGGAACAAAAAAAATTGTGTGAAGAACAATTTTCTTAGGACAGACTTAACTTGGTGAGTAGAGCATTCAAAAAATTGCAAGATTCAGAAGATTAAATTTTTCAAAAAGAAATATTTAGGATGTCCTCGGACATGTTTGTTCGAGTTCAATATAGACGCTTGTCGCTCATACACTTTATTAGTGCTTAAACACTACTAGAAACAAAGGTTTTCCCACGACATTCAGTGAGAAATTTGTACTATAAAACATGATTTTCGCACCGCATTCCAATCGAACAATCTCATTGGGAAAACTCATGGTGGGAAACATGTTCCCATTGAAACGGTGGGATGCTTCATAATTTTTCCATGTAAAAACACTACTCCGTATTTAGGTTTTTCCCACCGGCATTCAGTGGGAAATAGCCACTGAATATTTTTCAATGGAAATTTAGTGGGAAAATAGTGATTTTTAGTAGTGAAAGAATGTCACAAACTAACATCATCGGATATATATATATATATATATGACGAGTTTAGCACAACATAACTTTCTAATTAAGACGAATATCCACTATTACTCGAATTGGTTGTCAAGCATATAATACATGGTCAATGCGGAATTATTGTCCAACAAGTCTGTGCATGAAAAATGGTCATTATAACCAGTGGATTGTGCCTTATAACCCTTATTTACTAACTAGATACAATTGTCACATTTGCGCTGTGGTGAAAGTAAGAAATTTGTTCAAGTATGTATGCCATGACAGAATGATGTGTTGTTTATATTGAGTCAGGTTATCGAAAGAATCATCAGTGAAATTAAAAATGTCCAAGATCCACATTGGGTATCTCATTAATAAGTATCATCAACTCCCTAATTCAAGATTGGTAAAGACTTAGGGTGTGTTCGGTATGGAGGAAAACATTTCCAGAAAATGTTTTTTAATTTTTCCACGTTCGATTTGGTCAAAAATTTTTGAAAAGCATTTTTTTAAGGGAAACAAGTTCTTTAAAAATAAGGAACCTGACTTTCCTAGTCGAAGTAGCGAAAACAAGTTTCACAAGTGGCATTTCACATTGATTGTGTCTTCCCCACCCTCCAACACACATTATCTTCACCCCTACTACTGTAGCCAGAGACAGACCCAAGATTTTAAGACGGCGAGGGCACCATTATCTTAACATACACGGCAACAAAAATTTTAATGACGATTAAGAGATAATACCGTGTCAGACCGGTCACTAATAGCGTAGCAGTGGCGAAAATACAAGTATATAGGCGAAAAAATTGTGTTGGAGCCGAGATTTGATCTCGGGTGGTGACCAGTGAGCAATCAGGGCCACTCCTATCAACTGAAATACTTTTGCAATTATGTTTGAGGGGTCCTTTTAAAATCTATCATAGTTTTTCAAGATATATAAATAAAAACATACATATACATATATATATATATGTATATGTATATATATATACACACACACACACACACATATATATATATATATATATATATATATATATATATAAAAAAATATATATATATATATATATATATATATATATATATATATATATATATATATATATACATATATATATATATATATATATATATATATATATATATATATATATATATATATATATATATATATACGTATATATATATATATATATATATGGTGTTAGTCCGTGTCCCCACCCAACACGCTGGGTCCCGCCCCCGACTATAGCCCCCATCCCCACCACCCCACACCCCTAAACCTACCCCTACCCACCTCCCATAAAAAGATTTATGTTTGTCTAAATATATACAAATACTTTATGATAATATTTTTTGCTTACATGAACACAAGAAAATAAGTGAGAAATCTACTTATTTTTCCTAGAAAACATATATATTTCAAGGAACAACATTTTCCTTCGTACGAGCACACCCTTAAAGGAGAACATCATGCGATAGATATACAATTCAAAACAAGAAAGATATTTTATAATTCATAAAATCTTTTAATAACGTAATACATCCTTTGAATACCAAACATATGGCGTTAGTACTTTTTCGTATCATGTCTTAAACTTTAGACGGGAGCCCCTATGGACACTCGCCTCAACTCAATGAGACATGGAGATACCATCTTAGAAAATCTCAACCAAGAAACACTATCTAATCGCTCAAACCGATAGTTACGACCATATATCTACACATCCACTTGTGTAGCTTCAGATATTAGACCCCTTCGTCCAACAACCAATCTTAACTACCTAAGGATACTCACCAATACATTTTCATTATCATTTAATATTTTTGGCCCGCAAACATATAATCTCCCAAAGTCGACCTTGACATCCTAACACTTGATTTCCTTTAATTTATGTATCATATTATTAGATGAATGAAAATCATAACTTTATTCAAAAATCATTCATATGTAAACTTCATAACTTGAAGTTATCAAGAACTTAGCTTAGGTAGTAAACAGACTTTTTATCATAAACATGATCTTTGTCGTCGAAAACATATTCATAAATTATTTACAAAAGGCCAAAGTCATACACAGCCCGCAGGGGCGGAGCCAGCTTATATCCAGGGGGTTCATCCGAACCCCCTCGGCAAAAAATTACAGTGTATTTTCAAACTTAAAATTATTTTATTTTGTATATATAGTAGGTATTGAACCCCCTGACTTCTTCGTATATTTACCTTTTAGAATTTTTGAACCCCCTGGATGAAAATCCTGACTCCGCCACTGACAGCCCGCTAAACTTGTCCACAAATTCCTCATGACCACCTCAACTCAGACTTGTACCTATTGAACACCCAACTCTTCAAAATGTGTACCTATTGAATACTTTTTGCGGGGGGCCCAAGACTTTTGTAACCCAAAAATAAATTTTTGGAACAAAAATAACCCATTAAAAAAAAGAACTGAAATAGTTTTTTTACGCCTGATTATGTGTAAAAAGGACCAAAGTGTAGTTTTACACTTAAGTCCTTTTAAATGTAACTGTTCGTAAAAGAGGAAATAAATCTTCCCCTTCTTTCCCACCACCTGTCCCCAATTCAAAAAAAAAAAAAAAAAAAACAGCCATTAAAGGTCCTTTCCGAGGTCCCACGCGATCAAAAACATCGTTTCTGATTTCCAACCCAAAAGCTCAATATTTTTAGATATCAAGTCTCAGGAACAACTTTCTTCGCAATAAAGCGGCAGTATAATTCTATTCAAAAACTCAAAATCAAAGCTTCAATCTAGGTATTTTACTACGACTTTTCTATTACATTATTAACCTAAGCATTACTATTGTGCGAATATGGACAAACAAAAAAAAAACTTTTACGAACTTTTTTTGTGCGCAAAAGTAAGGCATTTTTTTTTTTTTTTTTTAATTTTTTTATTTGTTTATTTGTTGTTAATTTGTTAATTGTTTATTTAGTATTTGGTAATTGTTAGATCAGTTATTTCAATTGTTAGACTAGCTAATTATTTATTTAATTTTTATTAAGCCAATTGTTTATTTGTTAATAATTTGTTAATTATTTGATTAGTTAGTTAATTGTTTATTTATTAATTATATGCTAATTAATTTTTTTATTTGTTGTTAATTTATTAATTGTTTATTTAGTATTTGGTAATTTTTTCTCTTAGTTATTTCAATTGTTAGACTAGCTAATTATTTATTTAGTTTTTGTTAAGCCAATTGTTTATCTGTTAATAATTTGTTAATTATTTGATTATTAGTTAGTTAATTGTTTATTTATTAATTATATGCTAATTGTTTGCTAGCTAATTGTTAATTTTTTGATTTGTTAATTATTAATCTTTATATCTTTAATTGTTAATTTATTTATTTGCTAATTAGAAATTGAAAATCCTTAGTTTAGGATTCAATCCTTTGTATAATTTCTCGGTAAAAAGATTACATAACTAATAATACGTGATAGAGATTAATTAAAAAAACAATGATTAATTTAAAATGCGTAAAAATATACCACTTTAATCCTTACTTCATGTATTAATGATTAATTTAAAATGCCTAAAATAGATAGACACCACCATAGAAAATGGGGCCCCCTTCGACAGAGGGGTACTTTATCTATAGCATGAGTATAGGTCCCGCATGGTATCGGATGCACCGAGATCCTCTGGAAGTGGTCCGCACCCGTTCGGGGAGTCGGCATTGGATATTCTAGAGGCTATTCCCCACATCCTCGTGTCATAGATATACTACATCGAAGAGTGCTCTACCGGTGCATCGAGATTGGGTCGGCTTGTGCACGATAGGGCTCTGTGAACTCGGCCATGATTGTCTTATTTGGCCTGGCCAGGAGACCTATACATTTCATCTGCGCACCGCGAGGCTACTATCACCCTACAAGATGTCGAGGTGATTTATGGTCCTACGCATTGACGGACGGGCGTTGTCAGAAGTGGAGCCTCCGGGGATCTTTGATCGCCGGGAGTTGACTAGGCTCCTCGGTTTAAGCCTGCGCAGAGGGATATGCGTGGACGGTCGGTTGTTACAGTCCTCCCTCCATGCTCACTTGCGCCTCGTAGATCTGTAGGATCCGATTGACAAGGCGATGCCTCAGGCTGATGTTGACCGACATGCTCACTTATATCTTCTCATCATATTCGGGGGCATCGTGTTCCCGAACACATCGGGCGGTCGAGCACGTATCCGCTCTTTACGAGGATCTGCACCACCGGCATGTTACAGGTTGGGCGCCGCCCCGGCTTACACGTACGAGGATTTAATCGAGCCTGCGCGGGCGAGGCTCGAGGTCATCGCATTTAGCCCTCTTCTTCGTGTAATATATTTAAGTGTATGTACTAAAACACTAAATATATTTTTTTCGAAAACTTGACGATCGATAAATAATTTTTTTGATGACTATGACAGATATGGGTATACTAGGTTGAGACCTTTTCGGCCCATGGGCGTCACCCTCCCGACGACTATGTTGCGTCAACATGATATGCCATACGCGCGGAGATGGTCGCGAGCCGTACGAGAGGTGGTGGAGACGCACCATGTCATTCTCCCATTTAGGCATTAGTTAGACCGCATGACGGCGCCCGAGGTAAGTTTTTTTTATTTAACATTAGTTTTGTTATTTTTGTTAGTCTTTTATTGTTAACTAGTTGAATTCCTTTTATAGGCTTTCATATGGACGCCGATGATCGGATTTTGGGTCACCGTCGGGCGTTTTGTAGTGTGGCGAGCACATGAATGGTGCACGACGTCCATTGATCCATATGGACATCGTTGGAAGCATCACGCGCGCCGATCGGCGTATTACGGCAGGTTGGGCACGTGCAGAACATACCCGCGGTTACACGTCGTGGCACACCCACTATACCGAGGACGAGCGTTCGATCGACAAAGGCGGCATGGCGGTGTCCGTACGCACTAAGAAGTCGACACATGGAACGCGAGGATGACGACTCTAGTGGCGGTCGGATATGACACTCCGGTCCATGAGTACATGACGTGGTACATACGTACCACTCGCTCCTTAATTGCCAACCCCTCGACTCCGCGTCCTGATGGCCGAGGATATACGATAACGTATGAGGCGCTGATAAGTTTTATTAGTCTTAAACTTAATCCATCGTCTTATTATGTATTACTTTACGAATTTATTCAATTCTTAAAATTTGAAAATATATGCGGCTACGGATGACTCTGATGATACGCCATGAGAGCATTCGCCTTACGGAGTACACCGACCCCGGGATAGCGGCATATGCAGCACGGATAGTTCAGCTTACTGACACTGGTATAACACGGGCACAGGAGTGGCATCGTGTCAATGAGGATGTTCTAGCTCGCACCCAGGGGGGTGTTCCGAAGGTAGTAGGGGCCGATAGAGTGTGGTCGGGCCGTGTAGGGTCGAGTCCTGGCAGAGGTCTAGTAGATGAGCACGACGATATAAATTAGCCTCTCGTCTGGCCACGATATCCCGTCAACTTCTTCCGGCCGTTGACTTCACAGAGACCTGGATATACGCCACAGATGTTCCCACATTATGATCCTTGGTCATCATTTCCATAGGTGCCAGTTAGTGATCTACACATGGGAGACGGAGATGAGGACATAAACTTTGATATTATTTTAGATAACTACTTTCTTCATTCTACAGCCAGGCCTACGGCACCATCTGCATCTCCGGCTCCGCGGGCCGCTGAGGAGCCCTCTCACATGCCATCTCAGGAGCCCGTCAACACACAGGTTTATTTTTTTACAATAAAATAATGTATTAATTAATTATTTTATTAATCTAAACTAAATTATTTACATGTATTATAGGTTCATTCTTCTGCGCCTGTGGACCCGTCTCCGCCTGTTCAGATTGACCCGTCTCCACCTCCAGCTATAGCTCCGGCTTGCTCAGAGACCATTGAGGAGCCGCCTAAGGGGCCCTCTGACCAGCCATCTCAGGAGGCCGTCGACACACAGGTTTGTTTTTTTACAAAGAAATAATTTATTAAATAATTATTTATATGTTATTTCATGTTTAGTTTATGAAACATTAAATTATTTATATGTTATTTCATGTTCATTCTTCTGCTCCTGTGGTCTAGTCTCCTTCGATTGAGTCATCTCCTGAGGCATCTACTGAGGCTACTCAGGTGGAGACCGCATCGTCTCCCACAGAAGCATATTTTCACCCGAGTAGCACGAAGAAGGGAAGAAAGGATGATCATGCCATAAATCATCCTGTCAGGAGGAGGAGAGAGGATCCTAATGATAGTGAGGGTAGTGGGATTGGCCTTAGGCATTAGGAGATTGTGTATTTGTAAATAAAATGTACATTTTATGTTAATATTATATATATTTTTGGGTATTTTTTTTTATGATAATTAGTTATTTTAGTATTTATTATCGATTAATAATAACTCATGCGACGTCCTAAATTAATTAAATCGCTATAAAATATGACAATTAAACCTATAGGTAAGAAGTTTCCAAACTTACTTCGGAGCACTTTACAATCCCTAAAACGACGATCCAAACATATATGTATACTTGATGTAATGAGACGACATTATTATACGCTAAAAAAGATATTAAGTTATATATAAAATATTTATATTCCAGTATTTTGAAACATGACTAATTTTCGGTCAAAGTATGGAAAAAAGCTTAATTTTGAGTTTGATTTCCAAAGAATAAAGGTAAAAGGGGGGCGGGAGGGGTTTCGTACGCATTCATTGCGTGAAAGGACCAAACCGTAAATGTACACTTTGGTCCTTTCAGTATTCTCCGTGAAACCTACTTTGTTTTTTTTTTTTAATGGGTTATTTTGGTTCCAATTTATTTTTGGGTTAGAAAAGTCTTGGGCTCTTTTTGCTGAGTTGGTATAATGTGTGTGCTGCACTTAGTTGAAGCGCGTGAGGAGGGTAATCTAATTTAAGCATTTCCTTTTTAATTTTTATTTTATCTTCTTCTTCATCTTACTTTGCCACCATCGACCACGAACCCCGCCGCTGCCGCCGTCCACTCTTCTCCTTCCTCTTTTTTCTCCGGCCACTTCACCATCGTCATTTTTAATTTCCATCACCGCTGCCACCCCGCCATTTTTTCATCCTCTTTTGGATGATGACCACCATCTCTGCCACTAGCCACCGCCTCGTCGTTTTTCTTTCTTCAGATTTAAAAATGCTACCACCATTTCAATTTCATTTCTTTTTCTTTTTCAAATCTGAGTTGCCCATCAAGAAAAAAAGATATCAGATTTGGGTCTCAAAACTTTTCCGGCGAATCTCCATTTTTTCCGGCAAGTAGAAATGATTCTGAAAATAATTTCTCTGAGATTATAAAAAAACTCTAATCTCTAAAGAATCCACAACACAAGAAGGAAAAGAACCCAAAAGAAATCAATAAAAACTCAAAAAATTACGTTCTTGAATTATCAAAAGATCGAAAGATTGTATCCATTAACTTGTATCACATCCTCCTTTTCTTATTCCTTATATCAGTGAGAAATTAATCAAGGAAGCAATTTTTTTTATCAATGGAGTCTTCTTTTAGATGGATAAAAGAAGAGATAACATATTGATATCAAAGAAGAAGAAGAAAAGAAGAAATGGGGTGGCAGGGGGACGGGGTTCTGTTGGAGGGGAAGGGTGCTGTGGGCGTGGGGGTGGGGTGGTGGTGGTAGGGTCCTTTTCCTTTTTGCATAAAATAATCCTTTTTCACTCATAAAATAATTTTTAATCATTATAGAACTTAAATGCCATGTGTCCACAGTTAATTTGTCACTTGCCACGTCACTGGCAAGTGTAACTCACACACTTTATATTTTTGGCAGATTATTAAAAAAGTGTCTAATTGGTTCAAATTCAGAGTAGTATAAGTGTTCAATAGGTACAAGTCTAAGTTGAGGTGGCCATGAGGAATTTGTGGACAAGTTTCGGGGGCTGTCTATGACTTTGGCCTTTATAAAATGTAACATGAGTGCTATTTTCATACCTCAAATCATAAGTTAAAACATTTTATAAAGCACGTTAATATTACATACTTGTGATAACGCAAAACATCATTTTTCATGAAAGACATGGAGAATGTCTATAAGAAATTAGCTTCAGACATGTTTGTTATAACACCTAACAATAGGGTCCATATAATGCTTTTGCAAATAACCCTTATAGTTATTTGTTGGGTAATCATAAAAGAAACATGTCCCAGCAAGTTTGGAGACAAGAAAACGTTTGATTATATTAGAATGACCCATGCAATTTTTTGGATAATTAAGGCTGGGCAGTCAAGAACTCGCACGTCCAAAAGATGAAAGTTGCGGAAATGAGAATGTTGCGATACATGTGTGGGCACACCAGGAGAGATAGGATTAGGAATGAAGATATCCAAAACAAGGTGGGAGTAGCATTGGTGGAGGACAAGATGCGGGAAGCGCGGTTGAGATGGTTTGAGCATGTGAAGAGGAGAGACACAGATGCTCCAGTGCGGAGGTGTGAGAGGTTGGCTATGAATGGTTTCAGAAGAGGTAGAGGTAAGCCGAAGAAGTATTTGGAAGAGGAGCTTAGACAAAACATGACGCAGTTCCAGCTTATCGAGTACATAACCTTAGATAGAAGGCTATGGAGGACTCAGATTAGGGTAGAAGGCTAATAGGTAGTCCCACGTATCCCGTCGTACTAGTAGTCGCAGTTTTGATCTTCATTTTCTTGTCCTTTGATTCTTGCAACTATATGTTGTTTCTTGTACCACAATTATCGTATTTATCTGTGGTAGCTACTGCTTCTTTTTCTCAGACTGCTTTATCATGGCTTTTGTCGCTTTCGTTAGTTTCATTTTCGTATTGCTTTGAACTGTTTGTGCTTATCTAACCTTTTCTCGTCATGTTTTCTCTTGAGCCGAGGGTCTTTCGGAAACAGCCTCTCTATCTTCCGAGATGGGGGTAAGGTCTGCGTACACTTTACCCTCCCCAAACCCTACATTGTGGGATTTCACTGGGTATGTTGTTGTTGTTGTAAGGCTGTTGTTGCCTTCCAAAGTGCATGTGACCTTACACAAGTCTTGGAGTGGTATTGCCATGATAGAAAGATTTAAGCCAAGACCTGTCATCACTATTGTAATGTGGATCAAACCACCTAGCTAGTGGCACGGCAAAAATAAATACTGATGGAAGTTATATGACAAACATTGTGAAAGCTGGAATTGGTGGCATCACGAGGGTCGTGGGATCTATATTCAAATGGAAATATGATTTTGGCTTTTTCAGCCCCTGTCAATTGTAGCAATCACAATGTGTCTGAAGTCACTTCAGTTAGATTTGGGCTTGAATGGTGCATACAAAATGGATGCTATGACTTCGTTAGAACTAGATTCTTTAGTGGTTGTTAATATCCTGAGAAGCCAGGCAACGGATAATTAATCAGAAACTAAAGGCAATTATCCAGGATACTTCTCTGTTGCTTTGCCAGGCGAAAGTTGAAATCTCCCACTGCTTTAGGGAAGCTAATCAAATCGCAGATGATCTGGTCACACAAGCTACTGAGCTGGACCATTGTAGGATTTTTTATGCATGTCAGCAGATGCCAAAGGTCCCTTTCACCTGGATAAATGGCAAATGTCAAGTTTCAGGACCAAATATATTAAGGTTAATTTCTTTGTCAATTAATAAGCCTCTTTTCATCTTAATGGTTGTACCTTGTTGCTTATGATATTATTTTTGTCGTCATGTGGTGGTATAACTAAGTATATGGAGCTAGGCCAAGTCCCTTCCTGCTGTAACTATTCTCTGGATGGAATAAGATGGCACCCAACTCTACTTGGTAATTTATAAAAAAAAATGGAGAACGATTGCTCGCTCCCATGAGCTCTCATTCACATTCTTGAACATTTTTACAAACATATAGAATTCATGACTTAAAGAAAAAGACTCAAAAAAGGTCATTGTAATTTGCTTAAAATGTCTTATTTGCAAAACATAGCTCCAATGTGTTCCACCGAGTTTAACAACATCCATCTACACAATCGTCCTTCAATTACGCCATGTTCATAAGGATCCAACTTAACTTAATCAATTAACAATCGTTGACTCAAGTCATTTACAATTCCCAATTTAACCAAGTTATTGCAACTTAGTTCACCCCTCCTGCAGTACTATTCGGTCATTGTTTTCACATCAAGTGTATAGACAATTAATACCTTCTTCCTGATTGATGCACTAATAAAATTTAATTACAACGTGCATCAAACCGAAATCGAAATGATCTCTAGGAGTTAGTTGGTTTCTAGATGTTGGAAGAGTTAGTTAAAAGTAGGCAGAACAGTGTAAATGTTGGCTGCACAAAGCGAAACTTCTTTAAATATACTCCAGTTTACAGCTACCCATTATAGCACAACCTAATTCCCCCACCATGTCATTTAGTGTTAACGTGTTGCTCCAAAACTTAAACATTCTGTTTAATGCTAATAACTGCTGTGTGGCTTGAGGGATGTGTTCTACGGTGAGTCCAAAAAGCAAGCTACTAGAGTTACATATAGATGCACTTTCCTGCCTAAATTCATTGGAACTTCCTCCTGATGTATCAAAGTCAATTTTTTCCTGTATTGCATAGTACTTAATAATTAGTTAATCGAGTAATAAAAATTGTTTATCTAATACTTATCAAACATTCCATTATAAACTTTCTCGACTCCTGATATCTGTTTCATGCGTTTATCTCTCAACAATGGCGTCAGCTTCTCCAACTCTTTCATTTTCCGCTTTTATTACATCTTCTTCTTCCTCCTATTCCCCTAAACTTCTTTCCAGAACCTTCTTCCCTTCCCCACAGACTCCAACAATTCCACATAAAATTATCTCCAGTCTCCGCCGTTTTCCTAACACCAACGCCGTTTCCACCACACCAAATGCTCCACCAATCGAGACGTTCACTTCCCAATTTGCTCCTGATGAACCTAGAAAAGGATGCGATGTTATCATTGAAGCGCTCGGGCGTGAAGGCGTCACCTATGTATTTGCTTACCCTGGTGGCACTTCAATGGAAATTCACCAGGCTCTCACCAGCTCTCCAACCATCCGGAATGTATTGCCACGTCATGAACAGGGTGGCATTTTTGCGGCTGAAGGGTATGCACGCGCCATAGGGTTCCCTGGTGTTTGTATGGCCACCTCTGGCCCTGGAGCTACTAATCTTGTCAGCGGTCTTGCTGATGATATGACGGATAGTATTCCAATTGTTGCTATTACAGGTCAACTTAATTCCTAGTTGGATGATTTTAAAGTAACAAAAAATAGTTTAATGACTTTTGTAAAAATAATTCATTAGTTCTCGCGAGAAAACTGTAGGTTGAATGATCGTAAAAAAAAAGGTAGAATACCTAAAGATCCCCTAAAATTGACGTGTTTTATCTAAATCCCCTTAAACTATATCTGGTCTTAATTACCTCTATACGTGTTTTTTTTTTTTTTTTTTTTTTTTTTTTTTTTTAAAATTGTTACCCCCTTAGACAATAATGGATCCTAATTACCCCTTGTACTTGGCTTTTCTACAATCCAAGTGATTTCAAATGACGTTTGGCAAGTGAAAATGTAAAATAACACCCATGTCATATTAATCTCATTTCCTTTTATATCTCCATTAAAATTCAGCTACCATTTTTTTATTTTTTTTCCCATTTTTCTTTTTGAGGGGGTAACAATTATAAAAATAAAAAATAAAAAAACAAGTACGGGGTAATTAGAACCTGTTATTGTTTGGTGGGGTAACGATTATAAAAAAAAACAAGTGCAGGGTAATTAGGATCAAGCATAGTTTAAGAGGGATCCGGATTACACACACCTAAGGTTATGGGGTCTTTAGATATTCTCCCTTCAAAAAAAGGTTGTTAATTTTTCTTAAATATTCATACGGGCAAATTAGAGGTATGAGGCATTGCTTTGGTACTACTAATTTTGTTGGCGGTCTTGCTGATTCATAGTGTTCCAATTGTTGCTGTTACAGGTCAAGTTCCTCGTAGGATGATCGGGACAGACTCATTTCAAGAAACTCCAATTGTTGAGGTGACTAGATCAATTACCAAGCAAAATTATCTAGTTATGGACGTTCATGATATCCCTAGGATTGTACGAGAGGCGTTTTTCCTAGCGCGATCAGGCCGACCTGGACCGGTTCTAATTGATATTCCTAAAGATATTCAGCAACAAATGGTGATTCCTAATTGGAATCAACCAATGAAGTTGACAGGTTACATGTCCAGACTCCCTGAACCACCAAAAAAGATGCTCTTGGAGCAAATTGTTAGACTAATTTCTGAGTCAAAAAAACCAGTTTTATATGTTGGCGGTGGGTGCATACAATCGTGCGAGGAGTTAAGGCGCTTTCTGGAGCTCACAGGTATTCCAGTTGCTAGTAAAAATATAGAGAACTTCTATTATTTAAAATTAATTTTGTATTATTTTGGTCTGAGATGGTTTAAATGGAGCGACATGATCATTGAGTTTTTATATAGCCAGTATAAACTTACATGGGATTGAGGCGTTGTTGTTGTTGTTGTTATTTTTGTACAGGTATTCCAGTGGCCAGTACTTTGATAGGTCTCGGAGCGTTTCCGACAGGTGATGAGTTTTCCCTTCAAATGCTAGGAATGCATTGTACTGTTTATTCTAATTACGCTGTGGATAGTAGTGATTTGCTGCTAGCATTTGGAGTGAGGTTTGATGACCGTGTCACTGGTAAAATAGAAGCTTTTGCAAACAGAGCAAAGATTGTTCACATTGATATTGACGCTGCGGAGATTGGTAAGAACAAGCAACCTCATGTATCCATTTGTGCAGATATTAAGTTGGCATTACAGGGCTTGAATTCAATATTGGAGAGAGAAATAAATAAACTGAAGCTGGATTTCTCTCCCTGGAGGAAAGAGTTGACAGAGAAAAAATTGAAGTACCCGTTGAAGTATAAAACTTTTGGTGAAGCCATTCCACGACAATATGCCATCCAGGTGCTTGATGAGTTAACTAATGGAAATGCCATTATAAGTACCGGTGTAGGCCAACACCAGATGTGGTCTGCTCAATATTATAAGTACAAAAATCCAACGCAATTGTAGACATCCGGTGGATTAGGTGCAATGGGATTTGGATTTCCTGCTGCGATAGGAGCAGCTGTTGCAAGACCGGATGCGATTGTAGTGGACATTGGTGGAGACGGAAGTTTCATGATGAATGTGCAAGAGTTAGCAACAATTAGAGCGGAGAATCTTCCTGTTAAGATGTTGATTCTAAATAATCAACACTTGGGAATGGTGGTCCAGTGGGAGGACCGGTTCTATAAGGCGAATAGAGCACATACCTATCTCGGAAATCCTTCTAATGAAGCAGAGATTTTTCCTGATATGTTGAAATTCGCGGAGGCTTGTGATATACCTGCTGCTCGAGTGACAAAAAAGAATGATGTTAGAGGTGCTATACAAAAGATGTTAGACACTCCCGGACCTTACTTGTTGGATGTAATAGTACCTCACCAGGAGCATGTTTTACCTATGATTCCCAGTGGTGGTGCTTTCAAAGATATTATCACAGAGGGTGATGGGAGATCTTCCGACTGATTTTTCCATCGACGAGTGAACTGTAATGGAAGAGCAAGGGATACAAAGAAGTAATAAAAGAGATGCACATACCAATTAGTTGTATAAATCGAATTTTTGAATTTGGAATGATGAAATATAGCTAGTTCTAGGCCTTTTATTATTTTAAATGAACTGTAATGAGAAAAAAAGATGTTTATCAGTTTGGTTGATGTTGTTTGATACTGTCTCTTTGCTTACTGCGTAATGTACTATTAAGTAGTTAAGTATTATGTTTGCATTACATTATAATCTTCATAGCTAGTTTTGTTCCTCGGCTTAGGGGGTGGTCAACGAGATTTACTGGATACCCTTCGGAGGTACATATTCCATTTGGGCCTGCTAGGTCGTGTGGCAATGTTTGAGGATGTATGTGACGAATGTTGAGGATGTATGTGGCAATGTTTGAGGATGTATGTGACGAATGTTGAGGATGTATGTGGCAAGTGTTAAGGATGTCTGTGATTTTACCAATCAATTTATTAAGCTAAGGTTTGCATTGAATCACAGACAATTTCTTTTTTGAGATCAATAGAACACCTAATAACTTATAGGAAGATCCCCTTTTGAGAAGCCAGAGTACACTTTGCATCTCAACCTGAATATTTAAATTTATACCACCAAAGTAGACGATGCTTTTGTCTATATTAGTTATTAAACCAGAAGCTTTAAAGGAGTCTCAAAAACATGTATACAATATCTGAACTTAGCTCACATCACCTCTTCAGAACAGCCAAAGATAATCAGCAATCCTAATTGAACGATGTTCATTTTAGCACACTTAGGATGATACTTAAATTCAGGCTTCTGAAACAAAGTCTTCAGTAATCTGCTAATATAATAATTTTTGGGCTCAAATATTTATTCTACCTAAAGAGATTGATTTTCAAGTGATTGAAGCAATTCTTGTGGACTAGTGGGACAAAAGTGTCACACAGATCACTGATAACTTGGGGACAAATTATGTTATCCTTAGTCAGCTGGTGGCCTTTATTCTAGATATTTTGACTTGGAACAAAGCTGCAATATGCAAACTGCTATGTAACTTATGCAAGAAAAAAAAGACAAATATTTAGTTCAATTAATGGTTACACATTTAGCACTATGGCAGGGGCAGATCAATGAGGGAAACTAATATTATTTGTCCTTTGTGTGTTGTTGAGAATGAAAACATAATAGACCTCCTATATACCTGTGAGATAACAGCAAATAGCTAGAGTAGATTGGTACAATGGCAAGGAATCGTCAGGCAAACTATGGATTGGCCGAATGAGGTGAAGAAGAGGAGTAGTATGTTTTCATGCAAACTATGGACTATAATTTTCTCAAACTTATTAAAAAAAAAAAATCATTAACTATGTTGAGAGATAATATCTCAGATGATCATCCACAGTTGCCTCAAAACACATTACACCTCTTCCGCTGATCCTATTAGTCCATATTATAAGCTAGCTTGGTGAGAAAACGTAATAACATGAAGGAATATCATAATATACAAAGAGAAACATTTCAATAACAATGTCACATTTGAGATTACAGAAGCTGTAGCGACAGGGCAAGTACCTACCCAGAATCCTAATACCACATAGTACGGAGTAACGTTATTGCATTTGTAAATGAAATTTCACATCTCTTAAATAGGAAATTAAACAAACCATGTCCTAAATATTGCATAATATACTAGGACAAGACAGACTCTTAGCTAGTTGTCCTGAGGAATGATCTTTTTCTTGACATTCTTGAAAGCAGAATAGACGGTTTTCCCCATTATTTCAACAGCCATGGCATTCACCGACTTTTGCTTTTTTGGAAAAACACTTCCACTCTTGGGTTTGTGTGGAAATACTCCATTATTAGTAATTTTCTCTGTCACGTCTTTTCCTTTATCAGCCATCTTCTCTCTTTCCCTCTCTTTATGTGAAGCTATATATGTTTGTGAGAACAGCTAGCTTAGTAGTTTGCTTTGTGATTATTTGGAGGAAACGTGAAGATTTTATAGACGGAGAACTAAGGCTTTGTTTGTGGTTTCTCATGAAATTTCTGGGTGATCTCAAGGTAAGTTTGAAAGCAAATTCAAGCTCATTTCTTGCATGGTATAGTGTGCATGTGTGTGTGCGTGGGTGTGCTGTTAATGTGTATTTGGTCACGGTCAGTCATGTAAGAATATAAAGACTATGTATATGTTTATTCGAGTTTAAGACTTTGAGTACTATGCATTAATGGTGTAAAAAATATTTACACAATCAAATCGCTATAAATTAGTTATTACTAATAGTTTTCTCGATAAACAGTAACTTGGTGACTATTCCACTACATCATGTTATCTTTATATTGCCAATATATATAACTTAAATCATTCTCTCTTTTTTGCAGTGTGCGTCTTTCCTTTTTGCAGTGTGTGTCAGTGTATTAGAGACTACAACTTGAGTGAGTGTATGTGTCCGCGTGGTACGCGTGATAGAATGTGTAAAGGGAGAAAGGAGCACATCAATTTAATTACTTGCCATACAAGGCTCAATTTAGCAAATACTATGAAGCCAAAAAAAATGAAAAGCTACGTATATATGCATGTGTCGTCATGGGATTAGGAAATTTAAAGGAAACAATCAAGGGTCATACTAGCTAGATAGTTGCATGCCCTTAGGAGCCATTTGGACATGGTTTGAAATCATGTTTGGACATGTAATTTGGATATCTTAAGTTGTATTTTCTATTATAGACATAAAAACCCACAAGTTGTGAAAACTATCAAAACATTCCCAATTATTAGACAATCTTACCAAATGAGCAAGTCATAGTTCATAACAAAATTAATACGCTACTAGAAGGCCTTTCTAAAAAATACAACATTAATTGATCAAACTTTAGTTCAATAAAAACGAAAATTTAACGTAAATAGTAATGTAACTACTCTTTAATATAATTCTCCCATATGGTAGACATAAATAAAGGTTGGTGGAAGTTAATGAGATTGGTAAATGATTGACAGGAGTAATTGTTAAAAATATTTACCAACTTATGGGTCTTTTTTTATAAAATATAAACTTATGGGTCAAATTTTATATTTAAAAATTTTGAAACCATGGTTTGAAACCATGAGATTAAATCCATGTCCAAACGCTAGTTTCATCTCATGGTTCAAACCGCATGTCCAAACGACTACTTAAATTATTTGTAGAGTTTCAGCAAGACCCTTGTGTATATTCAAACCTACGACACCAATTCCTTAATTAAAATAATCAGAATATATTCTATAACTACTCCTTATAATACTAGTTTCAGTTATAAGCAATACAATAATACTTCCACTGATACTATTAGATTATAATCTACCTTGGTGAGAAAAAATAGTAATAAC
The DNA here is from genome assembly GCF_029784015.1 of Lycium ferocissimum. NCBI lineage: Eukaryota > Viridiplantae > Streptophyta > Magnoliopsida > Solanales > Solanaceae > Lycium > Lycium ferocissimum. The sequence goes on along the minus strand of NC_081345.1, from coordinate 22,854,206 downwards.
ATGCAGAAAAGAAATATAACAATATAAAAAGAGAAACATTTCAATAACAATATCACATTTGAGATTACAGAAGCTGTAGCAACAGGGCAAGTACCTAACTAGTTATGACCACCAAAACACAGCTTTAAATTTTATTTTCTCTCTCCGTACAAAACACCCGTTGAACCACAACGGTAGAAAATCCTAGCGCGTTCACCTATGCTCCTCTCTATGGCAACTCCGACAGCCGGAACTCCGGCGCGTATTGATCAGCCAAAAGATCCCACAGCAGAGGCGACCACTTCTACACTGCCCAATTCAAAAAAGAACAGCTATAAAGGGGCAATTGAAGGAACGCATAAACAATTTATCCCTATTAATAACTACCCAGTAAAGTCAAGGCAAACAATCCACAACGGCACACCTGCGGCGATGTTTGACGCTGATAATTATTACAGGGTGATGACGGAACAATGCAAATGGACTCTGGTGGGCCAATACTCGTATGGCAGACCTCAAATTGACCTAATTAGGAGGAAATTTCGTGAGCAGATTCCTCTAAAAGGTGAAGTTCGCATAGGTGTTTATGATTATCGACATATTTTCTTAGATTTTGATAATGAAGCAGATCTCAATGATGTTTACTTTAGAAGATTTATTTCTACTAATGACTCTTTGATGAGAATGTTTAAATGGTCTTCGGATTTTGACCCAAATGAGGAAACCTCATTAGCCCCAATTTGGGTTCTGTTACTGGGTTTAAAATATCATTTGTATCAATGGAACTATCTTAGTCAGATACTCGAGCAAGTAGGGAGTCCTATAAAAAGGGACATTGCAACAAATACCAGAACTAGACCAAATTTAGCTAAAGTAAGGGTAGAGGTTGATCTGGAGAAAGCTCTTCCAACCTTTGTATTCATTGGGATAGAAAAGAAAGGGGCTGGACTGAAAGGTTACTATCAAAAAATTGATTACGAAGGTGTCCCGGCTTTTTGTAGAACTTGTAGATTATAAGGTCATGATCAATCCAAGTGCAAAGTGGAAGCTAAGAAAAAGTCTAATAAACAAGAGGGAAAACAGGAGGCTATTGAGGAAGTACAAAGCATAAAGAATCAAGAGGAAAAAAGGGAAACACAACAACAAGAAGGGGAAGGGGGTCAGAACAGGCTCAATGAGAAAAGGAACAATGTTCCAAATGGTTCGAATACTGGGAAAAATATTCAAGATAAAGATGGTTTCACAGAAGTCACTAGGAGGAAGAACAAGAAAGCTTTTGATAAGCCTCCAAATCCTGTAAATACAAAAAAAGTAACTGCTACTAAAGGAGGTCAGAACGAAGCAATCATTCCAAACAAGGAAACACAAAAAGCCCAAGAAGAGGCAAACATGTCAAGAAACAGTACCAGCAGACTGAGGCTCAAATAGAAAGACAAAAAGAGTATCCAATTAGCAGAACCAAAAAAGTTTGGCAATCAAAGTCAGGGACAACAAGTGGTGGATACTGGAAAATAGGTTGATGAGGTATTAGGAGCTGAACAAAGCAAGCACAAGTTGCAAGAAAAAGCACCAGAAAACCTTCATTCTTTAACAGAAAGCACAGAGCAAAATTTGAAAAGTGTTGGAGCCAAAGGGCAGAAGAAGAAGCAAAGAAAGAAAAGGAAGAAAGTAAATGCAGCTAGACTCCTCAAGAACATGCTATGGGTTAAGCAGAAACCAAAGCAAGCTTATGCTAAGGAAATTCTGGATAGAACAGAGCAGTATAAGAACAATAATTCATCAGATATCATGGATGTTAATAAAGGGAGAGATAGAGATGATATATTACATAGCCAGGGAAGCAGCTCTAAAGGAGATCACAAAGGGCATATGTCTCCTATTACTGTTGATACTGAATGTTTGCAACAAAAAGGAGGCAGATTGGAGATAGATTTGGGATATGTCAAGTTCATTCCACTGGAAGATAGGCATGGCCCGGATATAGATCATAATTCTGATCAGGAACTATGCTATGACACTAGTGAGGAACAAATAGCATGAATATCATCAGATGAGGAAGTGCCAAACAGTTTTGAATATGTTGCTGCAGAAGAAGAGGAGCAGATACTTGACAGCCTGGTTGAAGTATTTGCTCCAAGTTCAAGGGACATCAAAGATCCTATCACACAAAGCTGGAAAAATGGTTGGAAAGAGATACTTGATAGCTTGGAAAGAGAACAAGTCATAAATCAACAAGGTTTGTCACCAAGAGGTAACAAAAACATGAAAGGTAAAAACAGCAGAAAAGGAAACAAAGCTGAACAAGCTGGAAAAATGGTTACACCTTCTAAGATTTCTTAATGATTAAGCTCATAATATGGAAAATTAGGGGGATAACCTCACAAGGTGCTTTTGATAGACTTACTAAGTTAGTTAAACTCCACAAAATTGACTTTATTGCTTTGCAGGAACCTTTTTTCCAAAGTAATAAAATTGAAAAATTTAGGAGAAAGCTTGGTTTTGATCATGCCATCTCCAACTCTCCTAGTAAAGTTTGGATTTTTTGGAATACTAACATTGTTTGTTCAGTACTTTCCAAAAGTAGACAACAAGTTACTTTGCAGGTTCAATTACAAGGAAATGCAGACATGTCTTCGATAACAATTATATATACTAGATCCAAAGCAAACAAAAGGAGGCACCCTTGGTAGAAATTAAGAGATCTAAATTCTATCATTAGTGGTCCATAGATCATTGGAGGGGAATTTAACTCTATAATGGAAGCTGAGGAAAAGAAAGGGGGCGTTCCTTTTAGATTAAGCACTTGTCTGGATTTTATTAATTGTATGGAAGACTGTGGAATGACTGATGCTGGTTTTGTAGGTAATATTCACACCTGGTGTAATGGAAGAGGAGGCACTAAAAGGATACATATGAGACTTTATAGGCTTTTGCACAATGAGGAATGGGATACCAAATTTCAAAACATCCATGTGGAGCATTTATCAAAGACTGGATCAGATCACAATCTGCAACTGGTCAACTATACAGATGACAACCAACAGGTAATCAAGTATTTTAAGTTCCTTAATTTCTGGACTGATCAAGAAGACTTTCTTCCGTTGGTTAAGACTGTTTGGGATACTGAAGTTTATGGTAATCCTATGTGGAGATTACAACAAAAGCTTAAGATTTTAGCCAAGAATCTTAGTAAATGGTCTAGACATAGCATTAAAGATGTTTTTGAGAAAGTTAAGGAGCTGGAAAAAGAAGTCTCAGAAGCTGAAACAGCTTATTTGAACTCTAACTCTGATACTGATAGAATGCTTCTCAATAAGTCTAAGGCTGAATACATAAAATGGTTAAAAATGGAAGACTCTATCATCAGGCAAAAGGCTAGAATAAAATATACCGAAGAAGGAGACTCCAATACAAAGTACTTCATAGTACTATCAGGGCTAGAAGAAGGAGAGCCTAGATTTTCAAAATCAAAGATCAACAGAGCCAATGGGTAGAAGGAAATACTGACATCTCAAAAGCTGCTACTGATTATTTCAGTGAGATGCTTTTTGAAAATTAGAGAGATATAAACCTAGATTTTGTTAGAGATTGTGACAACTTGATTAGTCAAGAAGACAATACTCTATTGACAAAAATTCCAATAGCAGAGGAAATCAAAATGGCAATAGATTATATGGATCCTAATAGTTGTGCAGGAACAGATGGTTTCAATGGTCTCTTTTTCCAATACTGTTGGGATATCATCAGAAAAGAGGTATTATCCTTTGTTCTTTTTTTTTTTTTTCATGGAGCTGAACTTACTAAGTTTTATACTCACTCTTGTTGAGCTCTTATCCCTAAGGTAACTTCTCCTGATTGTTTCTCCAAACTTAGACCTATCCGTTTAAGTAATTTTTCTAACAAAATACTGTCTAAAATTCTTGCTTTAAGAATCCACACTATTTTGCCTAAGATTATGTTACACCCCGTAGTTTCGTATGTTAAGATTTGTCGTATGTTAGTCATTCTAGTCTTGGACTGGGATTACCTTTGAGTTTATATGACACTAAGCATGTTCATGTTATGTATGTGAAGGGTTAAGTTTATGCTTCGTAAGTATTGGAAGGATTAGAGGTTTAAACGAATCAAAGAGAGCAAGTTTATCGGAAGGGCACTTTGACGCCCAATTTGACAGACCGCAAAATATTTGACGGCCCATCAAATAGTGGCTCCTCCATCGTGAAACGGTCACAGAAAGGTCTGGTTGGCTGGGCTACTTGATGGACCGCAGAATTTTTGACGGTCCGTCAACGTATGTCGGCAGGATTTTAAATGAATCTTTATATTTCGTTTTTCCCCATTTGGATTCATTATTTCCCCATTTCAGACCCTAAGGCTTTCTAAAACCCTCTCCTCAAGTTCATATGCTAATCAAGGTCAAACCCAAGAGGATCAAGTGCTAGAAAGCCTACTAGGGTTTATAGAGTCGAGAATCCCTTTGGTGTTGAAGTTGGAGGTTCACTCTAGTGGAGTAAATTGATCCAAGGCTCATTCTTGTGTGATTAAGGTAAGTTTTTACATCTATTTTGTGTAGTTAAGATTGTTTGATTGTTATACAACTTGGTTGAAGGAGGAAAAATGAAAAGAGAGTTCAAATATGAGTTTGAGGAAATTTTGAGTAATAAATTAATTTGAGTTATAATTTTTGGCATGTTATGAGTATAATCTTGTTATGAGTGGTAATAATGATGATGAGGAAGTGTTGTATACAAGTGTATATGGAGTTGTGTTGAAATTATTGTTATGGGTTAATTATGAAAGGGAGTTTTGGGGATGGAATGGAGCATAACTTGAATGAAGTCTCTTAATTATGGTATTGTGGATGATGTTATTGTTGATTGGGAGTTGTTTTGGAATTTAGTAGACGTAGATGAAATAGGAAAAATGCTGCCCAATTTTTGCTAGCTCACAAATTATACTAGTTTGAACTTAAGAGTGTCTTTGAGACCTAACCTTGGTATGAATCCTCTTGAATGTAGATTTTTCGGACTTTGGAGGAGAACGTTAAGTAGTTAAGAAGACATAAAGGTATGTAAGGCTAACCCTTCTTTCTTAAGGCATGATTCCATTGTTGTGAACCTATACATGAAATTCATAATGTCTTCCATGATGACTCCATTCCTAGAAGTGCTAAAGCTCATAGTTCTTTATACTCTCATGATACCATTGATCTCACCCTATGATAGTTGATCCTCTAAGGAAAGATATAGTGATAATGATGGTGATGATGCTGCTTTTACTAATGTATTCCTATATGTATATATATAAATTTATGTTGTGACACCGAGCCTATATGGCCGGGTATGATATTTATTGCGCGCACACCACTGCAGTTGGGTACGGACAACACCGAGCCTTGTTATGGCCGGGTATGGATGACACCGAACCTACATGGTCGGGTATGGTATCATTATATGTATATGTATATGTATGGAATATTTTCTTTGGAGAAAGGTTAAGTAAATATGATGAACATCTCAAGAGGTATAAATGGTCCTCTATCTTATGTTATCCTTTATGCTCCTTATCATGTTATTACTCATGCTTTACATACTCGGTACATTGTCCGTGCCGACGTCCTTTTGTTTCTGGACACTGTGTTCATGCCCGCAGGTAGACAGGGAGATAGGCTCGACCCTTACGTTGCTTTATCAGAGATTTCCTAGAAGAGCTCCATTTGATACGGAGTTGCAGTAGTTGGTACTATTCTTTTGTATACATATATGGGCATGGCGGGATCCTGTCCCGCCTTTGTGATATTACATACTCTCTGTAGAGGCTCGTAGATAGATGTGTATAGCTAGATATCCCTCGACCTTGTCGGCTCATATTTTGTATATCATTTTGATAGCCTTGCCGGCTTGTGTATATATGGGCATAGTTAGTGGTGTTTATATAAAGGCGCCTACGTCCGATGAAATTCGTGTTAATTGGTGCATGGTAATTATGAGTTAGCCATATGATTCAAGTAGATGTGATTATGAGTATATGTTAAGAGGTGCTCGGTAGGATAGCTCCGGGTGCCCGTCATGGCCCTCTGGTTAGGTCATGACAAAAGTGGTATCAGAGCAGTTCGTCCTAGGGTGTGTCTACGAGCCGTGTCCAGTAGAGTCTTGTTTATGGGTGTGAAGCGCGCCACACTTATAAATAGGAGGCTGCGGGCATTTAGGAATGATTGACCTTCTTCTTCATCATAGATCGTGCGATAGAGCCATGATATAAGAATTTCCTTTTTCTTAACAGTGTGTTATGTTTTCAGCTATGCCTATAAAGAGAAAAGCTACAGCAGCCTAAAAAGGCAAGACAGTGGCAGGCAGAAGGACGGAGCGGGTATCGCCGACAGATATAGAGGAGGGTGAGTCTCATAATGAGGTTCCATCTCGATCCTCTCACTCACCGCCTGCTTTGGAAGAGCATGAAGGAGCCTCAGCTCCAGCTCCAGCACCCCCCGTCCCTCCACCCGATGCCTCAGGCCAAGAGGTGAAAGAGGCCATCCATTTGCTGACTCAGTTAGTCGTTGCTCAGGCCCAGCGGCAAGGTACGGGTCATGGTGATAGGGCTATCAGTGCCAGAGCCCGTGATTTTATTAGTTTGAACCCTCCAGAATTCTTTGGGTCGAAATCGGATGAGGACCCGCAGAGCTTTATAGATGGAATGTTGAGAACATTGCGGTTAATGCATGCTTCGAATGTTGAGTCAGTAGAGTTAGCCTCCTATAAATTACGGGATGTTGCGGTTTATTGATATACGGTTTGGATGTCTTCTAGAGGAGTCAATGCACCTCCACCGGTATGGCAAGAGTTTGTAGATGCTTTCCTCCGACACTATTTGCCGCCAGAGGTTCGATGGGCTAGAGCTGATAGGTTCTTGAATCTTAGACAGGGGAATATGAGTGCCCTAGAGTATAGCCTCTGCTTCAATTCTTTGGCTAGGTATGCTCCGGCCATGGTAGCTGATATGGGAGATCGCGTGCACCGGTTTGTGAATGGCTTAGGGCCGCATTTGATGGATGAGTGTTTGACGGCTTCACTTCAGGATGGTATGGATATTTCTCGCATCCAGGCCCATGCCCAAAATTTAGAAGAGCGGCGGAACGAATAAGGGAATGAGCGTGAGTATGATAGGGGTTATAGCAAGAGGGCTAGATCCTCAGGTCCTGTTAGTGAGTTTAGAGGAGGTCAGAGGCAGCAGTATTCTAGGCACTCAGGCCATACAGCGACTAGTGCACCTCCACGATTTGCGGGCCAGAGATTTGATCGCCCTATTCGCTCCGGACCGGGTCAGAGTTTCAGAGCTTCGGGTTCTCAGTATAGGGGTGATTCAGGCCAGATGAGACCACCTTTACCTCGATGTACTCAGTGTGAGAATCTACATTGGGGACGGTGGACCGATTAGGTTCGATGTTTGCTATGCTTGCGGTCGGCCCGAGCCATATGATGCGTGATCGTCCATCAGAGATAGTAGAGGTACGGTTCGGCCCACGGGGTCGTTGTGCGGAATGGTTCTTCATCATCTATACGCCCTCCGGGGCAAGGTTCACAGACACCATCTAGTCGTGGTAGGGGTAGAGGAGGAGCGCCCAGTTCGAGTGGTCCTCAGCACCGTATTTATGCACTGGCTGGGCGACAGGATCTAGAGTCCTCCCCCGATGTTGTCACAGGTATATTATCGATATCTTCTCATGATGTGTATGCATTGATTGATCCAGGTTCTACATTGTCATATATTATTCCTTATATTGCTAATCGTATTGGGGTGAAACCTGAGCCAATTAAGCCTTTTGAAATGTCCACACCCATCGGTGACCCAGTGATAACTAGTCGGGTATATAGAAATTGTGTGATTGTGATATGTGACCATCGTACTATGGCTAATCTAAATGAGCTGAAAATGGTAGATTTTGATGTCATTATGGGTATGGATTGGTTGGCTTCTTATTATGCCAATGTTGATTGTAGAATAACAATGGTTCGTTTCCAATTTTCGGGGGAACCAGTTTTAAAGTGGAAAGGAAATACAGCGTCTCCGAGAGGTAGTTTTATTTCCTATCTCAAGGCAAGGAAAATGATTGCTAAAGGTTATATTTATCATTTAGTTTGGGTTCAGGATATAGAGGCAAAGTCGCCAACTCTTAATCTATCCCCGTAGTGAATGAATTTCCAAACGTGTTTCCGGACGAGCTTCCAGGTCTTCCGCCAGAGCGAGAGATTGATTTTGCCATTGATGTGCTACCGGATACTAAGCCCATATCTATCCCTCCATATAGAATGGCTCCTGTAGAGTTGAAAGAGTTGAAGGACTTGCTTGAGAAAGGCTTTATTAGGTATAGTTCGTCGCCGTGGGGAGCACCTGTATTGTTTGTAAGAATGAAAGATGGCTCCTTGCGAATGTGTATTGATTACAGGCAGCTGAATAAGGTGACGATCAAGAATAAATATCCGCTTCCAAGAATTGATGATTTATTTGATCAATTGCAGGGTGCTAAATGGTTCTCAAAAATAGATTTAAGATTCGGGTATCATCAGGTGAGAGTTAGGGAGAAGGACATTCCAAAGACAGCCTTCAGAACTAGATATGGTCATTTCGAGTTTCGGGTAATGTCGTTTGGATTAACTAATGCACTGGCGGTGTTCATGGATTTGATGAATAGTGTGTTCAGGCCTTTTCTAGATTCATTTGTGATTGTGTTTATCGACGATATCCTAGTATACTCACGATCAGAGGTAGAGCATGTGGATCATTTGCGTACGATCCTTAGAGTTCTTCAAGCTTGGGAGCTTTATGCAAAGTTTTCGAAATGTGAGTTTTGGTTGAATTCTGTGATTTTTCTGGGGTATATTATTTCAGCTGATGGTATTCGGGTGATACCCAGAAGATTAAAGCTGCAAAGACTTGGCCGAGACCTACAACACCTACGGAGGTTCGTAGTTTTCTGGGTTTGGCTGGTTATTACCGAAGATTTGTAGAAGGTTTTTCTTCCATCTCTGCACCACTAACAAAGCTGACTCAGAAAGTAGCTAAATTTCAATGGACGGATGCTTGTGAACACAGCTTTCAAGAGTTGAAGAATAGATTGACTTCGGCCCCGGTCCTGACACTTCCAGAAGGATCGGAAGGCTATGTTGTGTATTGTGATGCTTCCGGCGTGGGGTTAGGTTGTGTGTTGATGCAGCATGGTAGAGTTATTGCTTATGCTTCTAGGCAGCTGCGAAAACATGAGAAAAACTACCCGACCCATGATCTAGAGTTGGCTGCGGTGATTCATGCATTGAAGATGTGGAGGCATTATTTGTATGGTGTTCATGTTGACATTTATACAGATCACAAGAGTCTTCAGTATATTTTCAAGCAAAAAGAGTTGAATTTATGGCAAAGGCGATGGTTGGAGTTGTTGAAAGATTATGATGTTAGCATTTTATATCATCCCGGAAAGGCGAACGTCGTAGCTAATGCTCTTAGCTGTAGATCTATGGGTAGTTTATGTGACATTCAGCCGGAGAAAAGAGAGTTAGCTCGTGAGCTTCAGCAGTTAGCTAGCCTAGGGATACGACTAATGGACTCGACCAATATAGGAGTTATCATCCAGAATTCAACTGTTTCGACATTGGTGGTTGAGGTGAAAGAACGCCAGTATGAGGATCCCATATTAGTTCATTACAGAAATACACTTCCTCAAAAGAAAAAGCCATCCTTTGAGATTTCTACAAATAGAGTTCTCCGATGTCGAGGTAGATTGTGTGTTCCTGATGTTGCAGGATTACGTCACCAGATTTTGGAGGAAGCCCATTGTTCCCGTTATTCCGTTCACCTGGGAGCAACCAAAATGTATCATGATCTTAAATCCATATATTGGTGGAACGAAATGAAGAAAGACATAGCAGAATTCGTAGCTTAATGTCCAAACTGTCAGCAAGTAAAGATTGAACATCAAAAGCCCGGTGGATTGTTGCAAGCTATGGAAATTCCGACTTGGAAATGGGAAGTGATTAATATGGATTTTATTGCAGGCTTGCCTCGTTCTCAGCGAAAGTATGATTCTATATGGGTAATTGTGGATAGACTTACCAAGTCGAATACTCATTTCCTGCTTGTCAGTACTACATACGCAGTTGAGGATTATGCAAACTTTATATCAAAGAAATATTACGACTCCATGGTGTTCCAGTATCTATTATTTCTGATAGAGGAACCCATTTTACAGTTAATTTCTGGAAGTCCTTCCAAGAAGGTTTGGTGACTCAGGTGAGTCTTAGTACGGCATTTTATGCACATACCGATGGACAAGCGGAGCGCACCATTCAGACTCTCGAGGATATGCTATGGGTATGCGTACTAGACTTTGGAGGTAGTTGGGATGATCACTTACCGCTTGTTGAATTCGCTTATAATAATAGTTATCATTCCAGTATCCAAATGGCCCCGTATGAAGCTTTATATGGATGCAAGTATAGATCACCAGTTGGGTGGTTCGTAGTAGGGGAAACTAAGTTAATAGGGCCAGACTTGATCCAGCAAGCCATGGAAAAGGTCAAGCTTATTCAGGATCGATTATTGGTAGCTCAGAGTCGTCAGAAATCCTATGCAGATAATCGCCGACGAGATTTAGAGTTCCAAGTTAATGATTGGGTATTCTTGAAGGTGTCACCTATGAAAGATGTAATGAGATTTGGTAGGAAGGGCAAGCTTAATCCTTGGTATATTGGGCCTTATAAGATTGTACGCAAGGTAGGCCAGGTGGCTTATGAGTTGGATCTACCTTCGGACTTGGAATCAGTCCACCCAGTTTTCTGTGTGTCGATGCTTCGCAAGTGCATTGGGGATCCTTCCAGGATTGTACCTGTGGACGATGCCTAGGTCACCGAGCAATTATCCTACGAAGAAATTCCTATTGCTATCCTGATAGACTTTCGGAGACTCGCGATGTAGCCTCAGTTAAAGTTCTATGAAGAAACAATAATAGAGCGGAAATGACTTGGGAAGCAGGGGAGGATATGAAATTCAGGTATCCACATTTGTTTCCACCCCCAGAGGAGGTTCAGCCAGAGCAACCATTATCTTCAAGTACGTAATGCTTCCTTTTTATGAATTTTCGGTCGTGTGTGGCCATTATTTTGCTATTGTTATAGTCCTATGAGGAATTGTATATTTTGGGTTGTTGTGACAGGATGACAGTGGTATAGTTACAGGGGAAACGCTGGCGAAATTTTTATAGAATTCCTATGAGTGTAACATTCGAGGACGAATGTTTGATTTGTCATATGTCAGTCATTCTAGTCTTTGACTAGGATTACCTTTGAGGTTATATGACACTAAGCATGTTCATGTTATGTATGTGAAGGTTTAAGTTTATGCTTAGTAAGTATTGGAAGGATTAGAGGTTTAAACGAATCAAAGAGAGCAAGTTTATCGGAAGGGCACTTTGACGCCCAATTTGACGGACCGCAAAATATTTGACGGCCCATCAAATGGTGGCTCCTCCACCGTGAAATGGTCACAGAGAGGTCTGGTTGGTTGGGCTACTTGACGGTCCATTTGACGGACCGCAGAATTTTTGACGGTCCGTCAAAGTATGTCGGCGGGATTTTAAATGAATCTTTATATTTCGTTTTTCCCCATTTGAATTCATTATTTCCCCATTTCAGACCCTAAGGCTCTCCAAAACCCTCTCCTCAAGTTCATATGCTAATCAAGGTCAAACCCAAGAGGATAAAGAGATTCAAGTGTTAGAAAGCCTATTAGGGTTTGTAAAGTCTAGAATTCCTTTGGTGTTGAAGTTGGAGGTTTCACTCTAGTGGAGTAAATTGTTCCAAGGCTCGTTCTTGTGTGATTAAGGTAAGTTTTTACATCTATTGCATGTAGTTAAGGTTGTTTGATTGTTATACAACTTGGTTGAAGGAGGAAAAATGAAAGAGAGTTCAAATATGAGTTTGAGGATATTTTGAGTTATAAATTAACTTGAGTTATAATTTTTGGCATGTTATGAGTATAATCTTGTTATGAGTGGTAATAATGATGATGAGGAAGCGTTGTATACAAGTGTATATGGAGTTGTGTTGAAATTATTGTTATGGGTTGATTATGAAAAGAAGTTTTGGGGATTGAATGGGGCATAACTTGAATGAAGTCTCTTAATTATGGTATTGTGGATGATGTTATTGTTGATTGGGAGTTGTTTTGGAATTTACTAGACGTAGATGAAATAGGGAAAATGTTGCCCAATTTTTACGAACTCACAAATTATACTAGTTTGAACTTAAGAGTGTCTTTGAGATCTAACCTTGGTATGAATCCTCTTGAATGTAGATTTTTCGGACTTTGGAGGAGAACGTTAAGTAGTTAAGAAGACGTAAAGGTATGTAAGGCTAACCCTTCTTTCTTAAGGCATGATTCCATTGTTGTGAACCTATACATGAAATTCATAATGTCTTCCATGATGACTCCATTCCTAGAAGTGCTAAAGCTCATAGTTCTTGATACTCTCATGATACCATTGATCTCACTATATGATAGTTGATCCTCTAAGGAAAGATAAAGTGATAATGATGATGATGATGATGCTACTTTTACTTAAGTATTCCTATATGTATATATATAAAATTATGTTGTGACATCGAGCCCATATGGCCGGGTATGATATTTATTGTGCGCACACCACTGCAGTTGGGTACGGACAACACCGAGCCTTGTTATAGCCAGGTATGGATGACACCGAACCTACATGATCGGGTATGGTATCATTAAATGTATATGTATATGTATATGTATATGTATGGAATATTTTCTTTGGAGAAAGGTTAAGTAAATATGATGAACATCTCAAGAGGTATAAATGGTCCTTCTATCTTGTGTTGTCTTTCATGCCCTTATTATGTTACTACTCATGCCTTACATACTCAGTACATTATCTGTACTGATGTCCTTTTGTTTGTGGACGCTGTGTTCATGCCCGCAGGTAGACAGGGAGACAGGCTCGACCCTTACGCTGCTTCATCAGAGATTTCCTAGAAGAGCTCCATTTGATTCGGAGTTGCAGTAGTTAGTACTATTCTTTTGTGTACATATATGAGCATGGCGGGGTCCTATCCCGCCTTTGTGATATTACATATTCTCCGTAGAGGCTCGTAGACAGATGTGTATAGCTAAATATACCTCGGCCTTGTCGGCTCATATTTTGTATATCATTTTGATAGCCTTGCCGGCTTGTGTATATATGGGCATAGTTAGTGGTATTTATATAAAGGCGCCTACGTCCGATGAAATTCATGTTAATTGGTGCATGGTAATTATGAGTTAGCCATGTGGTTCACCTAGATGTCATTATGAGTATATGTTAAGAGGTGCTTGGTAGGATAGCTCCGGGTGCCCGTCATGGCCCTCTGGTTGGGTCGTGACAGATTATTTCTGAAAATCAATCTGGCTTTGTTAAAGGAGGACTGATCATAAAAAATATTCTTCTAACACAGGAGATTATACATGGTATCAGATCTAAGTCTAACAATTGCAATGTTGTAATCAAGCTTGATATGTCTAAAGACCTATGATAAATTATCTTGGAATTTCCTTACTTCTATTCTTAGGAAGATGTGATTTGATGATTTCTTTATTAAAATGGTTTATAGACTGATTTCTAATAACTGGTATTCTGTGATCATTAATGGAATTTGATTTGGTTCTTCAAATCCTCTCGGGGATTAAAACAAGGTGATCCTTTGTCCCCAGCTCTTTTTATTATAGCAGCTGAGACTCTTACCAGAGCCTTGAATTATCTTCACCATAATGAAAGGTTCACTAGTTTCTCAATGCATAAAAAAAAGCCCTCAAATTAATCACCTGAGCTATGCTGATGATTTTGTTCTGTTCACATCTGCTGATAGACTCTCTATTAAGCTTATTATGAAACAGTTAAAGTTGTATCAACGAGCCTCTGGATAGGAAATTAATAAGGATAAGACTTGCTTTCTAACTCATAGTAAAACAGACAGGATTTATAACAGGAGGATAAGAAGGTGGACTGGATACAAACAGGCCACTTTCCCCTTTCACTTATTTAGGTTGTCCCATATATTGTGGAAGAAAGAGAATTTCTTATTTCTCTGATATTTCCAAAAAGATTCTCAACAAGATTGCAGGTTGGCAAGGCAGATTTTTATCTCCTGGAGGTAAGGCTGTGATTATTAAACATATTTTACAATATCAAGCCCTTCATATATTTGTTGCACTAATTCCTCTAGTTACAGTTCTTTATGAGATTGAAATGCAGTTTGCTAACTTCTTTTGGGGTGAAAAAGATGGAAAAAACAGTTATCATTGGTCTTCATGGGAGAACATGAGTTTTCCAACTAAAGAAGGAGGCCTGGGCTTCAAAAGTCTGCTGGACATATGTCATACTTTCACTACTAAAAGATGGTGGAGATTAAGAACTGAGCCTTCTCTGTGGGCACAATTTTTAAAAGCAAAATATTGTCAAAGAAGCAATCCCAATTCAAAAATGATAGCTTCAAAAGACTCTGCTGCTTGGAAGGATCTACTCCACATCAGGGATAAAATGGAGATCAATATTAACTGGAGGATTAATTCTGGTAATATTTTATTCTGGTCGGATAACTGGACTCTTGAAGGGTCCCTTTATCAAATGATTAATCCAACTCCCAAACCTAGGAATGTAAAGGTAAATCATTTTTTACATAATCAGCATTGGGAATTGGATGATAATGATCCCTCTATACCAAGGGATATCCTGGATCTGATCAGGAATATCCCTTTTGGCAATGAAAGGGACAATGATGAAGCAATCTGGAATTTGAATAGCAATGGAACATTTAGTTGTTCAACTGCTTATGAAATTCTTAGAAACAAAGATGTGGCCCCCCATTTATAAGTACATTTGGATTAAAGAGATTCCTTTTAAGATTTCCTTTTTCATGTGGAAACTTTTAAAGAAAAATCTTCCTCTAGATGCTTACTTAACAAGATTTAACATTAACAAGGGCCCCAGTTGTTGTTGTTGCAGGGTAGCATGTATTGAAACAAGTGATCATGTCTTTGCAGCAAGTGAACTGGCTAAAAGAACTTGGCATACTATAATAAGACCCCTTGGGATTTACTGTCACTGGAAATTCTGTCCAAACCATTCTTTGGCAGTGGTGGAGACAAAAACCAAGGAGCTTAGTCCATAAATTCTTACTACTTATCACACCAGTGATAGTATGTTGGGAAATTTGGAAAGCAAGGTGTAGACAGAAATTTGAAAACAAACAGACTACAGCCTCTAATATATGCTTTAAATCTCTGTTTCAGATCAAGGAGGAGATTGGAAAGAAATTCAAGTACATTGATTACACATGGAACTAGAACAAGGTCTGCCTTATGGCAGAGAAATTCAAGGCAGTAATCTCAAGCAAAATGGTCAGGTGGATCAAACCAACAGGCAACAAGTGGAAACTTAACCCAGATGAAAGTTATGTAAAGAATCAAAGCAAAACTGGAGCTGGTGGTATTGTTAGAAACAGAATTGGGAACATGATTATGGCATTTGCATATCCATCCCAATTCTACACTAACAATTACAGTGAAGCTCAAGCAGCTCTGATAGGAATCTCTTGGTGTGTCAATCAACAATTTGAGGCTTTAGAAGTGGAACTGGACTCTTTGATGGTGGTTCAAATGCTAAATGGTACTCTTAAACCTCCATGGAGGATACAAAGTATCATTGACGAAACACGGACAAAGACGATAGGCAGAAACATTTCGGTTAAGCACTGCTATAGAGAAGGGAATGAGGTTGCGGATGCTCTAGCCAAACACGCTGCACAAGTACAGGCTCTAAGAATTTTTTTGATTGAAGGAGACTTACCTATGGAGGCTAGAGGTCCTTTAAGAATGAATAAACTTTAACTTCCATCATGTAGGAGACAAGTGAAGAAAAACTCTGGTTGGTTCTTCGAACCACCTTGAACAAACCTAGCGTAAATGCATTAACTTCTCATAGTCTGAATGCATCTTTATATAGTTTGCTATAAGGGTTGCTGATTAAATGTTAAAGGATAGTGTATACTGTCCTAAAAATCAAGGAGGTCAGGTATTAAGCCCCCCTCCAAGCCAGTGTAAGTTTTTGTGGAAAGTGATAGACAAGGTAGGGGTCTAGCCAAACCCCCAATCACCAATGGTGATGGGTTTTGGTAAATAAAAAAAAATAAAAAAATACCTACCTAGAATCCTAATACCACGTGGTACAGAGTAATGTTATTGCATTTGTAAATGAAATTTCACCTCTTAAATATATAGGAAACAAACCATGTACACAGAGTAACGTTATTGCATTTGTAAATGAAATTTCACATCTCTTAAATAGGAAAAAAACCATGTACATAGAGTAACGTTATTCCATTTGTAAATGAAATTTCACATTTCTTACATAGGAAACAAACCATATCCAAAATATTGCATAATATATACTAGGACAAGACAGACTCTTAGCTAGTTGTCCTAAGGATTGATCTTTTTCTTGACATTCTTGAAAGCAGAATAGACAGTTTTCCCCATTTTTTCGACAGCCATAGCCTTCACTGACTTTTGCTCTTTCGGAAATACACTTCCACTCTTGGGTTTGTGTGGAAATACTCCATTGTTGGTTTTCTCTATCACTTCTTTTCCTTTTCCTTTATCAGCCATCTTCTCTCTCTCTCTCTCTCTCTCTCTCTCTCTCTCTCTTTATGTGAAGCTGTATATGTTTGTGAGGGAGCTAAGACTTTGTTTGAGATTATATGGAAGAAATGTTTGTGAGGAAGCTAAGGCTTTGTTTGTGAGGGAGCTAGCTTACTTAGCTTGCTTGCTTTGTGATTATTTGGAGGAAATGTGAAGATTTTATAAGGCTATGTTTGTGATTTCTCATGAAATTTCTAGGTGACCTCACGTAAGGTTGAAAGGAAATTCAAGTTCATTTCTTGCATGGTCTTTGCATGTGTGTGTGTGGGAATGTGTTGTTTATGTGTACTTCTGATGTTTATTTGGTCACGGTCAGTCATTTAAGAATATAATCAAAGATTACAATATATATTTATTCGAGTTTGAACTTTGAGTACTTTGCATTAATGGTGTGAAAAGTATTTACGCAATTTGCAGTATGTTAAGAGACTCTAATTAAAGTAACTCTCTATATCACTGCATGTGTCCGCGAGATACGCGTGTTAAAATGTGTAAAGGGTGAGACTCAGAGAGGAGCACATCATCGTACTATCAAGGCTCAAATTAGCAAATACTACTAATGAGCACAAAACAATGAAAAGCTGCGTACACATGTGTCGCAATGGGATTTGGAAATTTAAAGGAAACAATTAAGGGTCCACGATACTAGCTGGCTAGATGCCCTTTAATTATTCGTACAAAAAGACCAAATTAAACCCAAACTACTCATAGTACTCTTTCCAGCAATATAGTTTAATATCAAAAAGCTACTTTTATCTGTATGATCAACATATTTATTTTATTAATACCTTTTAGCACTTAATACCCCAAAATTTTTTTCAATTGTTTTAGTTTGACTTGGCAAAAAAAAAAAAAAAAAAAAAATTTACAATGGGTAAAACAAATCGTTGGTGCCAACGCTTTACAAAAGATGAAAAATATTCTAAATATAGAAATCGCAACGTCTTGGGAAAATCCGGAAGAAGAAAATCTTTTTTGAGAAAAACGCTAGTAGCCAACGTCTTACAAGAATTCATTTTTGTTTGACATTGGCCAACCAACGTTATACAATTTACATGAAATTTAAGTTTGGCTGGCTGTTTTTTTATAAACAATCATACTTGTTTGGCTGGCTGTTTTTTTTATAAAAAACAATTTACGTGATTTTTTATTTTTTAACTCAAACATACACCACAAGTCATATAATAATTAACTCAAACAAATATTTTAACTCATACAATAATTAAAAATGTGTGATATATGTGAATACTAAAATATAAGTTAAATTAACGCCACACATTATATTTTTCATATAGTAAATGTTAAATTAAATATTGTCTTAAGTTCATATTTGTATTCAGGCTCAACACAAGACATATTATATATTCTTGGAAGATTACATAAGAAAACAACGATCGTACAACTTAGGAAAACATAAAAACCAACAAGCAATAACAATTTTATCATTTGTTAGTTTACATAAAAGTATGAGTTTTCAACATTCTTAAAAAGAATATGCACCGTTTAAGAGAATTTGCACGTTTATGTACACTTCCTAGCCATGCGAGAAGGTGAGAGCTAAAGATCCATTTCATTCCTCCTTTAAATCTAGTTGTATTGTTTTGTCGCGCTCCCGAAGTTAATCTCTTCTCGTATTTAATTTAACTTATATTTTAGTATTCACATATATCACACATTTTTAACTTATATTTTAGTTTAACTCAAACAAATTAATGTCACACATTATCTGTGTGACGTTAATTTAACTTATATTTTAGTATTCACATATATCACACATTTTTAATTATTGTATTTTTTAAAATATTTGTTTGAGTTAATTATTAAATGACTTGTGGTGTATGTTTGAGTTAAAAAATAAAAAATCACGTAAATTGTTTTTTATAAAAAAAACAGCCATCCAAACAAGTATGATTGTTTATAAAAAAAACAGCCAGCCATACTTAAATTTCATGTAAATTGTATAACGTTGGTTGGCCAATGTCAAACAAAATGAATTCTTGTAAGACGTTGGATATCAACGTTTTGCATATATATTTTTTTTGTAAGACGTATAATGCTAAACGTTTTACAAGAATTCATTTTTGTAAAATGTTATAGCTTGCCAACGTTTTACCATTGTAATTTTTTTTTTTTTTTTGTCCGACAATTGAAAATGGTTTTCTTAAATAATTAATTGGGGTATAACGTTGGCCTGTCCACGTTATACCCCTTTTAAGGTATATTGTGGATTCTCTCTGCACCCCATTTGGTTTAATTTGAACATTTTTGTGCCCTTTAGGCTCCTGTGACTCCCAAAATCGATACTAGTGCAAATGTTTGGTAGATGCCTTTAATTATTTGTAACACATGTTTTACAACTCAAGACCCTTATGTATATTCAAACCTACACCAATTCCTTTAATCTAATTAGACTATATTCCATAACTACTCATAGTACTACTTTCAGTTATAAGCAATCATAGTTTAATATCAAAAAGCTACTTTTATCTGTATGATCAGCTACATATTTATTTTATTAATACCTTTTAGCACTTAATTACTCAGTCATATTGGTAAAAAAAAAAAAAAAAAAACAAGTAAATTATAACACAAAAACATAAATATAGTCTCCACATCTACACGCCACTCCCACGCAACAATGAGTTTAAGTTCTATATATTGATGATGTAAAACAATATTTACACAATTAGGTCATTTAATAGGTAATTAAAACTAAACCTCTTGATAAGAATTAATTCGGATTTTCTAACCAAAAAAAAAACTACTCCCTTCGTCCCAAAAAATAATTGTTTTAGTTTGACTTGAAACCAAGACAACAAAGAATATTTTTAAGATGTTCATGGAGTAAAAACAAATCTTAGATATTTGTGTGGCTTTTAAATCATCTCATAAAGTAAAAAAACATTCTAAATATATAAATCACAATCTTCTTGACAAAAAAAAAAAGTAAGAAAATCTTTTTGAGACACATGGTTTAGAGTAGTTTTTATTATGTGTATAACCCAATACTTATTATTTCTTTCATTTGTTAATTAGTTTATAAAGCACCTCTATTCTTCATCATTTCTAGTTCCACATATACATATACTATGAACTTTTGTATTAATAGAGCCTATTTTTTCTACTATATAGAAATGGGAGTGGGGTGGGACGAACACAACTCTTGGGTGTTGTACTAAATTCAACGTGAATTGTACTTGGCTCATTTCGTTAAATGACTCCATGGTTATTTGTCTATTATACCCTTGATCTACACCAGTTAATTTGTACGACTAGAAAGTTTCTGTTTTGGGGTAAATTGGTAATTGACTCCTTCATCATCTTCCTTTCTAACACGTATATATTCCCCCATTAACCCATGTTGTTTCTCTCCACTCCAGCAGTACAATCCAGAAACTTATATAATCTTCTCCCTTTCTATGCTCCTCTCAGACTCAGAGACCTTGAAATCGTTTTCTTTGAGATTTCTCCAATTCGTTCCAAGTCTATGCTAATTTCGTCATTTCTCAGGGCATCTCCAACCTTATGCACCATTTTTTACACCAAAATGGTGTATGTTAACTCCAACCCATTACACTATTTTTTACACCAAAAAAAATATTCCTTTTATATTCTTCTCTCTCTTCTATATTATAGTATTTTCTTTTATTTAAATTTTATTTTTTTATTTTGTAAAAAAAATCCTTTCTTTTTTTCCTTTTTACATATTCATCTCATGTAATTCATATTCCTTTGTTATATAACCACTTAATATAAAATTATTTTATACCATAAATTTTAAATAATATAAATTGTGAGCAAATGTTATACGTTATACATATTAATGGAAAATTCAAATAAAAGTGAAATCATTGATAAAATATAATTAAATAAATATTGCATTATGGTAAAATTTATTTTAATTTCTACATAAATATTCAACTTTTACGATTAGTATGTTGCTCCCATAAATGCTCCAGTAATGCATTACAAAGTGCAAAATGAGCATCTTTGTTCTTAATTTTTTTGTGTTGAGCTAAAAAATTTCAAATCGGTAATTTTCATCTACTACCATTTCTACTATTGGAGTTGGACCTTCCCAAGCATCTTGAATTGGTGCATTAAGATCACGCTCATCCTCGATTATCATGTTGTGCAGTATAATACATGTAGTTAAATTAATCGCGTAAAAATAATATATATGAAATTAATTTATAAAAATTACACTCCAAAATTAAGTGTCAAGACCCATTTTTCTTTGGCCGTGCGGGCACTTACCTTCCCACCTCGGTAAGCGAACCCTCAACCCAATAATGAATGAATACACGAAGAATGAATTTAAAACAGCGGAATAGAACAAATACGTAAGTCTCACGATATATCTATATATAAGTAGTAGTAAAAGTGCGGAAGACAATAAATACCCCCAGGATCTAGTCTGAATAATACAAGAGCATCTAAGGAGAATAGTACAGTCTGGAGTACTAATACATAAATGTCTATGTCTCTGAAATAAAAGTAAGACATATGATAGGAAAGTCTTCAAGGTCAGCGGACGCCATGCTCACCCTGGAAACTCGAGAGGAAGCTGAAAAGTCGATCAGCCACGGGTCAAACAAGTAGATCCGACCTAGTACTCTGTATTCATAAAAGAATACAACAAGTACAGGTCAGTACAAATGCAACAAGTACGGTGGGACAAAACAACAACGATCGGTAGGCATCATTGGCCGACTAAGCATAGTTAACACAATTCGTAAAAATAAAGCAGATAAGCAAGGAATCTGACAAGTATAAGACAATATGATCACAACCAAGCATCTGTCATCGCCTATGTAAAGCATCTACACCCAAATATGTCAAGTTCGAATATATCCGATCCAATCCAATCATCACAATCCAATCACCAAAAATCTCAATCAAGTCATAATGCAATGCAGTGCAATAATGGAATAAATGCAATGTAATGCCATGCAGATGAGGTGTACACATGTACTCCGGACGGAAATATCGACATCTCGGTAGAACAAACTAGCGTGACTCGTGAAGTCTAAGTGCCACCCGTCCTGGATCTTTACCCAACAGACAGACGGGACCCTGGCTAATTGCTCACAGGGGGAGTCTCACACTACAAGAAAGTATAGAAATCGCAACAAATTTTTTTTATATTTGGCAACAACTTAGTTTTATTGTTGGCAAATGATTTTTTTGTTGCCAAATAATTTAATTTTGTTGCCATAGTATTAATTATTATTGCAAAAAGTACTTTTGGCAAACAAAAAAAATTGTTGCACGTTGTTGCAATAACAGCCGTTGGGAAAAGTTCATGCAAAGTACTTTTTGCACAATAATCAATCTATGGCAACAAAAAAAAAATTGTTGTCAGATATATTTTTTCTTGTAGTGTCACCGGCACCACCCTGGGGGACCCGTGGAGTCCATGCACTAACAACGATTCCAGGATAGCATCAGAATCGGCCATGCAACAATGATGCCGGAATAGATCATCGGACATCGACCATATCACAATCACTCAAGTAAAAGAGTTTGTCAAATAGCAGTCTCACACAATCAACGATTCCGGAATTGAACCTCGGACATCGGCCTTCTCACAATCACTCAAGTAAAAGAGTTTATCAAATATCACTTCCATACAATCAACGATTATTGATCTTCGGACATCGGCCTTTTCACAATCACTCAAGTAAAGAGTTTATCGAAATATCAGTTTGCTCAATCAACGATACCGGATCATCACCAGGTATCGGCCATGCATCATGAATGTGTGAGAATGCGTGCAATGCGTATATCAATTATCCACAACCAAGTTCAATATCGCAAGTACCAACAAAGGGGTACGCCAACGATGTATCATATCACAATACTAACAGTGGTGTGCTAACAAAGATATCAATATCACAAGTACCAATAAAGGGGTATGCCAACAATATATCAATATCACAAGTACTAACAACGGGTACGCCAACAATGCAGCATAGTTCAAATACCAACAACGGTATATATATCCTATCTCAGTCAAGATAATAACACAGATTCCGATATCTACCAACTACTCATGGCATCAAACCATCACAATAGAACAACCAAACACACATAACGGGGTGGCTAGTCCCAACACACAACAGGGCCCAACCTAAGGCAATATCCAACCCGACTTCATACCCGAAGGTTCAAATGCTGTCTCTGACATTATAATCTAAATATGTGCTTCGCTATATGAAGTCTCACCAAAGGTAAGCCATAACCTGCAAGGCCGAACCGCAACACCAACAACTCACTCATTTCCTTGCCTTTCATTGAAGCTCGGGGCAAAGTAGTCTAAGCATAATCGAATTCTATATTAGAAATCATAAAGAATGATACTAATATTGCTATGATTTCAATTAGGTCAATTCTAACCCTAAAAATTGGGAAAACGGGTCCATAAGGGCAAAACGGGAAATTCGGGGGCAAAATACCAAATTAAGTACTAGGTAATCATAACTCAACCACCAATTGTTGATTTAGCTCAAGGATTAGCCTAATTTCGATTTCAAGCAAAATTGCCAATTTGGGTATAAACCCTAAGCCTTTGATTCCTAAATTCAACGCTAAAAGTGGAAGATATATGATTAATAAGCTTAGATTCATCAAATTTTAACATAAACATTATCAATTTCCTCATACATGAGCCTAAGGGAAAGTTCATTAAAACCCTCCTTCAAATTCCACCTCTAAGGGATTGTTAAAGGAAATGGGGAAATCTAAGATGATTGTGATTAAGGAAGAGTAAAGGATTAGGCAAGGTTTACCTCCAAGAATTTCTCCAAATTATCTCCAAGAACAGTTTCCTCAAGCTCAAATATCGAGATGGGAAATAATGAGGGTCTAAGACTTATTTGAAACACATTTAATGAAAAATAACTGCCCGTCACCGCCACAGCGGTAGAGATGCCGCTACAGCGGCGCCGCTACGGCAGCTGGGAGACCGCCACAGCGGTATGGCCAACAATATACATGGCCGCCCCAGCGGCCAACTCATCGTAGCAGCGGTGCCGCCATTGCAGGCACCAGACACCAGAATTCCCCATTTTTCTAAGTCTTCAATCGAAATCCCGGGTTATTCCCGAGGCCATCTGCTCTCAAACCAAACACACAGACCCACACAAAAATACACTGCGAACGTGCTCGTGGTCTCGAAATCTCCAATGGGGTCTCGTTGACCGAGTCAACCCCTGATGCCTTAACTCTAATTTCCCATCCTAAGTCCCGCAATGCATCCGAACGCATTGGGAACCGAACCAAATACACATACAAGTTTAAACGACCATCCGGACCTCTCGGAATCGACGGAATTTCGAAAAAGGTCTGTTTGCCCAAAAGTCAACTTTGGGTCAACCATTTTTCACTTTAAGCCTATATTTTCACAAAAGTTGCCCGAATCCGGTCTAGACACCTCGGGAAGCGTGCCAACGTCTCTTCGGGTCAAAAGTGAGCTAATAAATGCTTGGAAACTGGCAAAAACGCCGAAAGAACTATAGCGACCAAACGGATCGTTACATTAAGATGTAAAATTAATATCATAAAGATATTACCTAAAAAATATTTAGGTATATTAGGGACCTAAATGAAAAAATTAAAAGTGTTATATAATAAAAAAAAAAATATTGATGAATAGTAATTGTGTGGATGAATAGTGTTGCACCAAATTTGGTGCAACAGTATTCACACACCAAAATGGTGCAAGATTGGAGCTCCAACCATTTTTTACACCAAAATAGCATTTGGTGCAAGGTTGGATATGGCCTCAATAGTGAGTTTTCTGCATTATTTTCTATGTTTAATGTACCCCACATTATGGGATTTCACTGGGTTGTTGTTGTTTCTATGTTTAATGGACCCGGTTATTGATGATGGCACTTTAGTGAAAATCTATTACTAATTTTTTGTGTTCTTTTAAATAGTTTCCTATTGGATTTATACATGCATGTCGGTAATTGATCAAGTGTACATAGCTTAGGTTTGGAAATAGATGCCCAATTCAATTTTTGGATAATCAAAATTAATTCCTCCTTTCTTTTCAATAATGAAAATTGCAACAGATTATACACTTAATACGGTGATGTTCAGATAAATATATGTATTTATTGTCTCCTTTAAGTGGTAGTAAGCTACATTTGGTTTTAAAGTTCATGAAATCTGTGAAGCCACCATATGATGAATCTTCACATTAAATTTAAAGTTCATGAGATGGTGGTTACGTAGAGGTTGTGTTTTCAGAGATTATATTCCTGTGTAACCTTTGATGGATCTCTTTGTTTATGTCCATGTGAGTGTAATGTATCAATGGCCACATTATACTTAACGTACTTCCTATATATATGGTGTTTCAATTGTATCCTTTGGTGGTAGTGGAGATTACTGTGAAATATGTGATTTGGTGATATTGCAGATATATAGATAAGAACGCACGCATGTCTAGGTTTTATATTTTAGTTGGAGCCTTGTTAAGCTAACTAATACTCCCTCCGTTCTAATTTATGTGGTACCATTTGACTAGACACAGAGTTTAAGAAAGAAAGAAATAATTTTGAAATTTGTTTAGAGATTTGTGTGGCTGAAAACCATCTCATAAAGTTAAAGTGTTTGTAAATATAGAAATATGACATCGTTTTTGGGACAGACTAAAAAGAAAATGGTGCTACATAAATTGGGATAGAGGGAGTAGTAGAAAAGAAAAGGGAGATCTGATAACGGTACCTCAAACTTAGCAAGGACTTCTTTTGCTGTCCTTTGGGCAATTTTGGTTTTCAGAATTTCACAAGTTTCTTCTACCACAAAGACTACCCTCTCCGGTCTTTGTCTCATTCCAAGTGTGTGCAATTTGTTCGGTGAGCTTTTCGTTGCAATTTTTATTTGTTTGTTGCACCTTGGTAATCGCTATTTGCTGGGTATATAACATTTCCTATTCTTTTGGTGGACACATGTTTTTCTTTTTGTTCTTTTCAGTAGTTTGGTATTGGAATTTCTTCATATATCAGTAATCTAAATTTTCTCATACATGTTTGGTATTTGATCCTTAGTGCATCAGAGATTAAAGATTCTTTTCCTTGGTTATATTTTGCAGTTGAAGAAGTCGTGTTCTGAATTTGTTTAGTAATTGCTTGAGCTACTATTATATATATTGTTGAAATGACATTACATTTTCTTTTTTGATCCATTTGACTTTCAAATTTCTCCTTTGCCAGGAATGATCGATTAACTGTGTTGTTCATAGAATCAATGATTAGAAATTCTTTTAGTTAACAGAAAATATTTTGATGTTATTAAAACTGGATCAAGTTGGAAATCAACATTAGCAAATTAGTACTAATATGCTCTCTGTCTTTTGCAGTTAATTGTTATAGAATTGTGTAACACCCCGTATCGTTAGAGTTCCAGTGGAAAAACTGAAGGTTTGAACGTTTTCCGAAAATAGTTGACAGGCCTACTTGGGGAAACCATAAATCCTTGATTAGTTGGGAATTTGGGAAAGTACCCTTAATGAAAGTTGTAGTATGTAGAAATACCTTTCTAACGATATAAGGACCAGGCCAATCAGAGATCGGAGCAAGGAGATATGATCGTCTCAATATGGCTAATAGTAAGGCACTTAAAATTCTATAGAATCGGCTAAGTTTTCGATACGTCTACCTTCCAGTCAAATTTTGTGAAAATCCGTTGGGTGTCATACCCTATTTTAACCTAAGTCAAAATAGTTTACAACATCCGTGTAATTCCGGGGTTAATTAAAGTTAAGAGTCGCCACCTAATTATTTATGGTGAATTAGGGCACCTAAGGTTAATTAAAGTTATTTCTAAAGTTGATTTTATTTTAAAGTCTACGAAACCAAAAGATCTAGGTAAGGGTTCTACTAACCTAGAGGGAAGGTATTAGGCACCCTCTAAGTTCCATTAAAAAATGGTTAATCCGACCGGACTTAAAGTTAATTAGGCTAATATGTTAAGTAGATACATACGAATGCTAGGTGTCAAATTGATATTTCATTGTGAAAATATGTTATGGTGAAACCTGAAATGTTTTCATAAGCATACCAAACTCTTTTCTGTTAAATTCAACGTAGTCTCAAGTTAGTGACCTAAAGAATCATTTATACTCGAAGCTAATGACCCAGCGAAGGAAACATCTATATTTGCAGGAAAACTGATTTTTTTTGTTAATAGAAATTAAGACTGATTTATAAATATATCCCCCTGACCGAAACCCTCAATCTCGATTTTAAGGAATAATCATCAGATCATGCTATCGGCTGATTGGCTACTTCAAACTTATTATCTTAGTCTAAAGGTCGTGTTCCATCTAGAAAGGGAGTAATCAATTGACGTCCAAGGCCAACTCAAATGAAGCTTAGTCTTAAATTGTAGCAGCTTAGGTCTCAACAAATAATCATGCAAAATATGTTAGTCACACCAAACATGTAAACAAATGTCGGAGAATGGAAATGAAATGGCGAGAATGATATAAAGGTTAAAAGCCATTTTTGACTTTCACAAATGATAGAGATATTCTGTAATTTTCGGCTCAAGCAAGATTGGGACGCAGACGGTGAACGATGCGCGGACTCCATGGGCGGTGTCGTTGAGTTTCGAAGTGAAACTCTTCGGCTCCGGTTGTACATGCGAAACAAAGAAAACAACAAAGAGATTAGAGTAACGATATGGCCCTTTAGAAAATAAGTAAACAAAGTAAAGTAACACTATCGTTCAATTTACAATTTACGAATTTGGAAAAGCCATTACAAACATATATATGAACGAAGACCTTAAAGATTTCTCCTCCTAAATGACAGATAGGAACAAAAATGAACATATGTCATGCCCAAGATATACACACTGATTCATTGTTCTAGAAACTAGCTCGATTTAAGGAAGACACAATCCTTCATACTCATGGTAAATCTAATGCAAACTCCAACCAATCTAGTACTCTCATTGAGGCATATACGAGGGCAGCAATAAACAAAGAACAGAGGATCCTCATTTATATTAGAACACCTTCGGAAATTAAGTTAAACAAGTTACAAAAAACTGAAAGGTGCTCTTTTAACGTGGTTGTAATTACAGCAGTTCATATCCACAAACAAAGCAGAAAGAAACGGCCAAAATGCAACATTTCATGGACTGACATAGAGCAGCAGAATGGTTAAAATGCAGCAGCAGTTTCGACTTCAAAATGCAACAACAAAATGGTTAAAGTACACCTAAACGAGCTAATTACCATGATTTTAATCTAACCTGAACGCGTTTATAAAGACCAACATTTAGATAATTTGCTAAGGAATCAGACTAGACCGAAACATGCTCAGTCAACAGGACAAGTTTTTCATTTTAAAAATATGCCGATTAAGCTAACATAAATACGCTGTAAGCTGAGCTATATTTGGCATAGAAATATGGATGACTTGAAAAGCATATCATGCCTAAACTATCATAAGCATGTTTACCCCTACTAAACTAATGTGTTGGCAGATTAAGATGAATCAAGTGAGGCAGAACATGCTTAGTTTAAAGTAGGCTTAATCAAATACTTAACAGTACATATAAAAAAAAACTAACACAAGCATGCTAAACGAACTGAAGTTACTGCCATAGATACAATTTTTACAAGATAGCGTATCGTACGACTAATCAGATTTAAACTAATCAAGTTAATCACATACCCAATATACCTAGGATATACACGCCGCGATGTATATATCAAATATATACTGAATACATACCCTCTTCGTACATTGATAACCCGCTGTATATCTTATGTATATTCAGCTTTAAAGTAGGTTCTAAATTAAAATTCGGTATATGCATCCATACTACGGTTTACATCTTTCAAAATCATTTTTTAGCGGTTATCATCCTATCCTAATAGCTCCCAAACATCGACAAATAACACGACGACAAAGAACTACATAATCGTTAAAGAAATATAACCGAATAAGCTAAAAATTTAACTAAAACAGGACTAGAGATTTAATAAGCCATGAATGTATCGATGTTTACCTTTTATATGTGCAATGAACTGAAGGCTTCGAGTCTCGAATCCACTCTCGAATGTTAGTATCCCCGAGTTCGCGTATACCCGGATTCGAAGCAACCGAGCCAAAGAGAATAAAATGCTTGGTACTTTAACTTGGTGTCAAGAAACGAAGAGAGTATTTTTGTATTTCCGAGGATTCAAACCGCTAAAGGAAGACTCTAAACAGAACGACACTTGAACAAATCTCAGGTTTTAGGAAAAATATAGAAGTGTTGGGAATCGTCTCTCTCCATCGGCTATGACTTAGCGACGTATTTACAGGTGTCAATCAACCTAGGGTTTCGATTTTTGGATTGGGCGGGATTTGAAGTGATTTCCGTTTGAATTTTGAACTGAATCTTTAAAGCTGCTCCTCTTTCAGAAATTTCAGAGACGTTTTGGTCGCTTATGTTGACTCGAACGTTGAAGACGAGAAGGACAGTAAATACACGAGAATAGGGGTAACAAAATCCCGTAATGGTGAAAGAGGGTTTGGGTTTTTTCTCGGGAAATGGAAGGGAGAGGAAAAGAAAGTGATGTGGTGTATTGCACGAAAATGGGAGGCATGGATCTGTGGCGTTGAAAGGGGCTGAAGTCTTGGTCGAAAATAGACAAGAAAGAGAGAGAGATGGGCAGAGACGGAGGAGAGAGAGAAAGAAGAGAGGAGGCGGCTGAGAAGAGAAAGAGATAGAGATTTAGGTTAGTTGTGTAGGAATAGTGGGCCGGGTCGTGGGCTGGTTGTTGGGCTGAGTATTTCGTTTGGGCTGGTCTGAAAATGTAGGGGTTGAATTGATGAATAATGTGTTTGTATTGGGCCTGTTTTGGCTGAAACATATTAGCCCTTCCTCCTCTATTCTAATTATTGATTTGGGCTTCTAATTTAACCACTAATACAATATATATTATGTGAAGATAAATAATAATTAGTATGTGGCAGGTAAAGGATTTAATAAAGTAAAATTAATTTAACGAGTACGAATCTTAGAAATGAAGCGATGACGAACCATTTAAAAATTGTGATAGAGTAACGAAAGTAATGAAAGAAATGATATTAATAGTAGTAGAAATAATAGTGAAAAAATAAAATATTTAGATTTAATTAATTTAAAAACCCGAGGAAATAAAATTGGAATAGAGGAGGGACAAAATTGGGTGTCAACATTGGGAATTTGAGGAAACTTAAAACATGAAAGTTGTAGCCCTTTGACATATATTTCCAACGGTATATTGTGGAGCCCAAAAGGAGCTTTGTACAAGAAGTTATGTCCATTTTACCGAACACTATATAGAACCGACACAGGTCCCTTGTGAGGGCGCGTGCACTGGCCCCGCGTAGCGCGCCGATCGCACAAAAATACCCTCTCTGAATATTGACCTGCAGGGGGTTGTGCGCTGCCTGTGCATCGCGGTCACATCGCATAACAGGTCGGGTTTCGAGTCAAAAGTCGAGATTTCGAGTTTTAAGTTATATTTAAGCTTGGGGTTTATTTTCCTAACATCCCTAATCACGAAAAATCACCCTAAAGTCAGAGGGAACAAGACCCAAGCCTCAAGAACCCTCCAAGGTAAGTTTTATCATGATTCTAGGTTGAATTTAAGTCCCTAATCTCTTTCTAACTTGAGTAAACCCTTCTAATCGATAGAGTTGTGAGTGGAACATTATTGTTGGGCGTGAAAACCCTAGAACTCGAATTCAAGAGGATTGAACGTCAAAAAGGTAATGCTTTTACACTCTAATCATTCATAATAGTGAATTGATGAGTTCTTGGGATAATAGTAAATGGGTTTAGTAAAGAGAATTACACGAACTATAGTAGGGTTTTGGATTGTTGACTTGAGATTGTTATAATCATATGGGTGATGGAGAATGATGTTGATTAGACCTAATTGAGATTGTAGAATCACCTAGAAGTAATAGAATGGGAATTGGGTGAAGAAACACCATTAATGGAGATCAGGAGCTTTTATGCCAACTAAGTGTTTGATAAAATGCTTAGATGACCAAAGCATGGATATTATTGCTAATATAGAATCCCTTTGACTTGTATTGATATAGATCAAAGTTGAAAGGGTTGACGAACATTGTATTACGCTCAAAGGCTGTAAATAAGGTATGTGAGGCTAACTATCTACGTTAGGGAATATTCATGATTCTCCCTACGCTCATTCTTCATACTTGTCGAATTTGACTCGAATATAATTTAGCCCTAGTTTCATGATATGATATAGAATCGTTATCTTCTAGGGTTAGCTTACATAATTCATTCATGGTTGTCACTTTGAACATCATGAACTCAAGACGTAATCTTTATCGACTTATGCATTGTTATCACATGAGTCTCGGTCGTTGTATAACTAGTTATTTGTACGAGTCCCATAATCGAAACAAGTATCATGCTATCGCCACAGCCGACCTCGGACTTGTAAATTGTTAATGTTGAACACCTGTATCTGTATTTTTGGGCCCTAGGCCACAGTTTATGCATACGTATTGCTTGGGCCTGAGGCCACAGTTTTTGTGCACATTATTTGGGCCCTAGGCCACAATTATATTTACAATTTTATAGGTGATTCTTCATCCAGAACAGGGAGTACTTCAGCTTTTTGCTTTCCTGTTTAGTTCAGTTTCCGCTTCAATTCCGGTATTTTATTGCTTCGCTTGCTTTACATACCAAAGACAATTCAAAATGTGCCGATGTCCCTTTATTGCTTGGGCCCTTGTAACGACCCGTTTGGTCGTTTAGCACTTTTATGCCTAATATCTCTAAAACACCCTTTTGTGGTCTAATTGTGGTATCTATAGCTTGCGATAACCGGTGATTCGGTTATTTAATTGACAAGAATTTTAGACTCCGTATTTTATACGTCGAGTGATTCGCGAAAGACTCAACGTGAGATAGAAACCTCGGATTTACTTAGTATAAAAATGTTATTGGAGATTAGGAATTACTTAAGTATGGTGTTAAGTAAAAATTGGTGACAATAATAAGCCAACAAGAGCCTCAACATCCAAGGTAAAAAGGATGACTCTAGTCATCTAAAATAAGGCAAATGGAAGACATACAAGTGTGTAATTAAATGTTGATTCATCCACTACATTTTCAACATATTATGGAAAATTAAATTTGGAAGAAACTTCATGATACATTCGGCCATAGGGCTGAAGAATTGAGGAGAAAAAGTTGAAGCATACAATTGAATATTTGAGCATCCACTACTTTATGAAAGTATACATTGTTTTAAGAGGACATAACATGGTGGAGGGATCATTACACATTAAATATTGCTCATCCATCTTGGCATGATTACAATAGACAAAGGGTGGTGCATGAATCATTCAACACACCTAAGATTGTCTTGTAAACAATGGAAAAGAAAGAAGAAAGGAGAGCCAAGGGGGTCGGCCAAGGAGGCTCTTGGCCGAAAGTTGTGAAGAAAATATGGAAATTTTGTGTAAAGTTAATTGAGTGCTCAATGTCATGAATGGAGCATGTGTTGTATCCAACTTGTAGGCACCATAATTTAACAAAATAATGACTAAGATATCAGCCATCACAATTCATTTCAACTACACAACACAAAGAAAGAAAACCTAATTCTAGAGAGAGAAAGCTCTCGGCCACATTGGCTGATTTTGAGCTCTTTGAGTCTTGATCCAAAAATTATTTTCCAAGGTGTTTCAACCCTTTAGAAGGTCCCTAAAACGTGAAGATAGTCTTTGGAGCAACAAGAACCATTTTCATCTCAAGTCACCAACTCTAGCCAAGTAAAGAATTCAAGTGGTCAAGGTAAGATCTAACTTTCTTTTCATGTATTAAGGGTGATGTAGATGTGTGAATATAAGTTGTATGCATGAAATAAGGTGTGTTGATGTTGGAACATGGTAATGGTTATGGAGTTATATGGGTTGATGTGGAAGTATGAGTGTAACTTGACGAACATGAATCGCATGCATTAAATCATGAAAGTTGGTGTTGAATGTTAGTTAGTCGTAGGGACTGTTTTTGGTGAATTTAATGGATTGATTTTCTTTAATAAATATAGTTGTTACTATCATAGATCTCATGGTAAAAAGAATGAAAAGAATTAGAAGGTTAAAAGTGAAGTTATGTTAGTATGAAAATGGTTGGATCTATGATTTTATGTGAGTGATGTTGAAGCATGGTGTAGCCGTGTGTGTATTGTTTTGAAGAGAAGTTAGTGAACTGTTTTTACTTGATATTTTGATTGTCATTATCATGAAATTTATGATGGAAATGAAGGTGTTTAATGGTTGGAGTTGAAACTAAAGTCATTTGTGAGTTGTTATAAGGATTATAAAAATGACGATATAGCGTAGTTGCGTATGAATTGATGTTGTACTTATCGTGTGGATAGCTGGTCGTAACTTACTGAAATTATATGAAAAGAAGACATGAAATGATGTATAAAAATCACATGTGTTGGCTTAGTATGTTCGTAAACATTTGCAAGAATTAGAACATCGTTATGTTGTCGGTTAGGGACCGTTTTGGACATGTCGTGGTAGTGGACTGTTTGGACTTATACTTTCA
>NC_081345.1:22744977-22820779 GCF_029784015.1 Lycium ferocissimum | reverse complement strand
CAATTGTCAATAGCCACTTTGGGATTTTGATGTATTTACTTGTGTAGTCGATTTCTTTCAATAATTGTTCTTTTTATTTCTTCTACTGGATCTTTTAGCAATAAAAAATTGTATGTACTATTTTGCTTTGCAGCTAGAAGATTGAGATATTAGTTGCTTTCAGAAATTCCTTTGAAACCAAGACAACAAACAATATTACTTCCCAGAGATTCCTTCATTTTTGGAGTAACGTCCACAATAATCATCAGGTTTGTGATACATCCTCTTATTGTGATATTAGCTCCTGAGTATAAAAGACCGTATAATATGTTAAGAAGCAGTGGCAGCTACATAAATTATAGGAAAATGTTTGTCTATAATAAGACTGATCCAAAAAAAAAAAAATGAGAATATAAAATTTATAATATGCCACACATGGTTTAGACACGTCTATTTCTATTATCTCTCTCCTCTTTTTTTTTTTTTTAAACGATCCGCGCATCACGCGGGTACGTACACTAGTTAGTTTATAAAGCACCTCTATTCTTCATCATTTGTAGTTCCACATATACATATACTATGAACTTTTGTATTAATAGAGCCTATTTTTTCTACTATATAGACATGGGAGTGGGGTGGGACGAACACAACTCTTGGTGTTGTACTAAATTCAACGTGAATTGTACTTGGCTCATTTCTTTAAATGACTCCATGGTTATTTGTCTATTATACCCTTGATCTACACCAGTTAATTTGTACGACTAGAAAGTTTCTGTTTTGGGGTAAATTGGTAATTGACTCCTTCATCATCTTCCTTTCTAACACGTATATATTCCCCCATTAACCCATGTTGTTTCTCTCCACTCCAGCAGTACAATCCAGAAACTTATATAATCTTCTCCTTTCTATGCTCCTCTCAGACTCAGAGACCTTGAAATCGTTTTCTTTGAGATTTCCACCTGTTCCAAGTCTATGCTAATTTCGTCATTTCTCAGGGCATCTCCAACCTTATGCACCATTTTTTACACCAAAATGGTGTATGTTAACTCCAACCCATTACACAATTTTTCACACCAAAAAAGAATATTCCTTTTATATTCTTCTCTCTCTTCTATATTATATTATTTTCTTTTATTTAAATTTTATTTTTTTATTTTTTTAAAAAAATCCTTTCTTTTTTTCTTTTTTACATATTCATCTCATGTAATTCATATTCCTTTGTTATATAACCACTTAATATAAAATTATTTTATACCATAAATTTTAAATAATATAAATTGTGAGCAAATATTATACGTTATACATATTAATGGAAAATTCAAATAAAAGTGAAATCATTGATAAAATATAATTAAATAAATATTGCATTATGATAAAATTTATTTTAATTTCTACATAAATATTCAACTTTTACGATTAGTATGTTGCTCCCATAAATGCTCCTAATGCATTACAAAGTGCAAAATGAGCATCTTTGTTCTTAATTTTTTTGTGTTGAGCTAAAAAATTTCAAATCGGTAATTTTCATCTACTACCATTTCTACTGTTGGAGTTGGACCTTCCCAAGCATCTTGAATTGGTGTATTAAGATCACGCTCATCCTCGATTACCATGTTGTGCAGTATAATACATGTAGTTAATATATCGCGTAAAAATAATATATATGAAATTAATTTATAAAAATTACACTCCAAAATTAAGTGTCAAGACCCATTTTGCTTTGGCCGTGCGGGCACTTACCTTCCCACCTCGGTAAGCGAACCCTCAACCCAATAATGAATGAATACACGAAAAATGAATTTAAAACAAATAAATAGAACAAATACGTAAGTCTCACGATATATCTATATATAAGTAGTAGTAAAAGCGAAGACAATAAATACCCCCGGGATCTAGTCCGAATAATACAAGAAAGCATCTAAGGAGAATAGTACGGAGTACTAATACATAAATGTCTATGTCTCGAAATAAAAGTAAGACATATGATAGGAAAGTCTTCAAGGCCACGGACGCCATGCTCACCCCGAAACTCGAGAGGAAGCCGAAAAGTCGATCGCCCACAGGTCAAATAAGTAGATCCGACTCAACAGTATTCATAAAAGAATACAACAAGTACGGATCGCACAAATGCAACAAGTACGGTGTCAAGACAAACAAACAAGATCGGTAGGCATCATTGGCCGACTAAGCATAGTTAACACAATTCAGAAAATAAAGCAGATAAGTAAGGAATCTGACAAGTATAAGACAATATGATCGCAACCAAGTATCTGTCATCGCCTATGTAAAGCATCTACACCCAAATATGTCAAGTCCGAATATATCCGATCCAATCCAATCACCAAAAATCTCAATCAAGTCATAATGCAATGCAGTGCAATGATGGAATAAATGCAATGTAATGCCATGCAGATGAGGTGTACACATGTACTCCAGACGAAAATATCGACATCTCGGTAGAACAAACTAGCGTGACTCGCGAAGTCTAAGTGCCACCCGTCCCGGATCTTTGCCCAACAGACAGACGGGACCCTGGCTAATTGCTCACAGGGGGAGTCTCACACTACAAGAAAGTATAGAAATCGCAACAAATTTTTTTTATATTTGGCAACAACTTAGTTTTATTGTTGGCAAATGATTTTTTTGTTGCCAAAGAATTTAATTTTGTTGCCATAGTATTGATTGTTGTTGCAAAAGTACTTTTGGCAACAAAAAAAATTGTTGCACGTTGTTGCAAATAAGTCGTTGTAGGAAAAGTTCATGCAACAAAATATTTTTTTTTGCCAAAAGTACTTTTTGCACAATAATTAATCTATGGCAACAAAAAATTTGTTGTCAAATATATTTTTTCTTGTAGTGTCATGCCGCACTACCACCCGGGGGACCCGTGGAGTCCATGCACTAACAACGATTCCGGATAGCATCGGGGACCGGCCATGCAACAATGATGCGGGAATAGATCATCGGACATCGGCCATCTCACAATCACTCAAGTAAAAGAATGCACAAATATCGGCCTCACACAATCAACGATTCCTAATTGAACCTCAGACATCAGCCTTCTCACAATCACTCAAGTAAAAGAGTTTATCAAATATCACTTCCATACAATCAACGATTATTGATCTTCGGACATCGGCCTTTTCACAATCACTCAAGTAAAGAGTTTATCGAAATATCGCTTTGCTCAAT
Source organism: Lycium ferocissimum (assembly GCF_029784015.1). NCBI lineage: Eukaryota > Viridiplantae > Streptophyta > Magnoliopsida > Solanales > Solanaceae > Lycium > Lycium ferocissimum. The sequence continues at coordinate 22,817,608 of NC_081345.1, read as the reverse complement.
CAACGATCCCATCATCATCATCGGTATCGGCTACGCATCATGAATGTGTGAGAATGCGTGCAACGCGTATATCAATTATCCACAAACCAAGTTCAATATCGCAAGTACCAACAAAAGGTACGCCAACGATGTATCATATCACAATACTAACAAAGGCGTGCTAACAAAGATATCAATATCACAAGTACCAACAAAGGGTATGCCAACAATATATCAATATCACAAGTACTAACAACGGTACGCCAACAATGCAAGATAGTTCAAATACCAACAACGATATCAATCCTATCTCAGTCAAGATAATAACACAGATTCCGATATCTACCAACTACTCATGACATCAAACCATCACAATAGAACAACCAAACACACATAACGGGGTGGCTAGTCCCAACACACAACAGGGCCCAACCTAAGGCAATATCCAACCCGACTTCATATCCGAAGGTTCACATGCTGTCTCTGACATTATAATCTAAATATGTGCTTCGCTATATGAAGTCTCACCAAAGGTAAGCCATAACCTACCTGGGCTGCCGAACCGCAACACCAACAACTCACTCCTTTCCCTTGCCTTTCCGCTGAAGCTCGAAACCAAAGTAGTCTAAGCATAATCGAATTCTATATTAGAAATCATAAAGAATGATACTAATATTGCTATGATTTCAATTAGGTCAATTCTAACCCTAAAAATTGGGGAAACGGGCCCATAAGGGCAAAACGAAAAATTCGGGGGCAAAATACCAAATTAAGTACTAGGTAATCATAAATCAACCACCAATTGTTGATTTAGCTCAAGGATTAGTCTAATTTCTGATTTCAAGCAAAATTGCCAAATTGGGTATAAACCCTAAGCCTTTGATTCCTAAATTCAACGCTAAAAGTGGAAGATATATGATTAATAAGCTTAGATTCATCAAATTTTAACATAAACATTATCAATTTCATACATGAGTCTAAGGAAAGTTCATTAAAACCCTCCTTCAAATTCCACCTCTAAGGGATTGTTAAAGGAAATGGGAAATCTAAGCCGATTGTGATTAAGGAAGAGTAAAGGATTAGGCAAGGTTTACCACCAAGAATTTCTCCAAATTATCTCCAAGAACGCTTCTCAAGCTCAAATATCGAGATGGGAAATAATGAGGTCTAAGACTTATTTGAAACACATTTAATGAAAAATAATCGCCCGTCACCGCCACGGTAGAGATGCCGCTACGCGCGGCGCACTGCTACGGCCGCACATTTGGGAGACCGCCACACCCGTATGGCGACAATATACATGCCGCGCCACCGGCCAACTCATCGTAGCGGGCCACGCCATTGCGTACCGGACACCGAATTCCCCATTTTTCTAAGTCTTCAATCGAAATCCCGGGTTATTCCCGAGGCCATCTGCTCTCAAACCAAACACACAGACCCACACAAAAATACACTGCGAACGCGCTCGTGGTCTCGAAATTTCCAATGGGGTCTCGTTGACCGAGTCAACCCCTGATGCCTTAACTCCAATTTCCCATCCGAATGCATTGGGAACCGAACCAAATACACATACAAGTTTAAACGACCATCCGGACCTCTCGGAATCGACGGAATTTCGAAAAAGATCTGTTTGCCCAAAAGTCAACTTTGGGTCAACCATTTTTCACTTTAAGCCTATATTTTCACAAAAGTTGCCCGAATCCAGTCTAGACACCTGGGGAAGTGTGCCAACGTCCATTCGGGTCAAAAGTGAGCTAATAAATGCTTGGAAATGGACAAAAACGCCGAAAGAACTATAGCGACCAAACGGATCGTTACATTAAGATGTAAAATTAATATCATAAAGATATTACATAAAAAATATTTAGGTATATTAGGGACCTAAATGAAAAAATTAAAAGTGTTATATAATAAAAAAAAATATTGATGAATAGTAATTGTGTGGATGAATAGTGTTGCACCAAATTTGGTGCAACACTATTCACACACCAAAATGGTGCAAGATTGGAGCTCCAACCATTTTTTACCCCAAAATAGCATTTGGTGCAAGGTTGGATATGGCCTCAATAGTGAGTTTTCTGCATTATTTTCTATGTTTAATGTACCCCACATTATGGGATTTCACTGGGTTGTTGTTGTTGTTGTTGTTTCTATGTTTAATGGACCCGGTCATTGATGATGGCACTTTAGTGAAAATCTATTACTAATTTTTTGTGTTCTTTTAAATAGTTTCCTATTGGATTTATAGATGCATGTCGGTAATTGATCAAGTGTACATAGCTTTGGTTTGGAAATAGATGCCCAATTCAATTTTTGGATAATCAAAATTAATTCCTCCTTTCTTTTCAATAATGAAAATTGCAACAGATTATACACTTAATACGGTGATGTTCAGATAAATATATGTATTTATTGTCTCCTTTAACTGGTAGTAAGCTACATTTGGTTTTAAAGTTCATGAAATCTGTGAAGCCACCATATGATGAATCTTCACATTAAATTTAAAGTTCATGAGATGGTGGTTACGTAGAGGTTGTGTTTTCAGAGATTATATTCCTGTGTAACCTTTGATGGATCTCTTTGTTTATGTCCATGTGAGTGTAATGTATCAATGGCCACATTATACTTAACGTACTTCCTATATATATGGTGTTTCAATTGTATCCTTTGGTGGTAGTGGAGATTACTGTGAAATATGTGATTTGGTGATATTGCAGATATATAGATAAGAACGCACGCATGTCTAGGTGTTATATTTTAGTTGGAGCCTTGTTAAGCTTACTAATAGTCCCTCCGTTCTAATTTATGTGGTACCATTTGACTAAACACAGAGTTTAAGAAAGAAAGAAATAATTTTGAAATTTGTTTAGAGATTTGTGTGGCTGAAAACCATCTCATAAAGTTAAAGTGTTTGTAAATATAGAAATATGACATTGTTTTTGAGACAGACTAAAAAGGAAATGGTGCCACATAAATTGGGATAGAGGGAGTATTAGAAAAGAAAAGGGAGATCTTATAACGGTACCTCAAACTTAGCAAGGACTTCTTTTGCTGTCCTTTGGGCAATTTTGGTTTTCAGAATTTCACAAGTTTCTTCTACCACAGCACTACCCTCTCCGGTGCTGTCTCATTCCAAGTGTGTGCACTTTGTTCTGGTGAGTTTTTCGTTGCAATTTTTATTTGTTTGTTGCACCTTGGTAATCGCTATTTGCTGGGTATATAACATTTCCTATTCTTTTGGTGGACACGTGTTTTTCTTTTTGTTCTTTTCAGTAGTTTGGTATTGGAATTTCTTCATATATATCAGTAATCTAAATTTTCTCATACATGTTTGGTATTTGATACTTAGTGCATCATAGATTAAAGATTCTTTTCCTTGGTTATATTTTGCAGTTGAAGAAGTCGTGTTCTGAATTTGTTTAGTAATTGCTTGAGCTACTATTATATATATTGTTGAAATGACGTTACATTTTCTTTTTTGATCCATTTGACTTTCAAATTTCTCCTTTGCCAGAATGATCGATTAACTCGTGTTGTTCATAGAATCAATGATTAGAAATTCTTTTAGTTAACAGAAAATATTTTGATGTTATTAAAACTGATCAAGTTGGAAATCAACATTAGCAAATTAGTACTAATATGCTCTCTGTCTTTTGCGCTTAATTGTTATAGAATTGTGTAACACCCCGTATCGTTAGAGTTCCAAAGTGGAAAAGTCAAGGTTTGAACGTTTTCCGAAAATAGTTGATGTGCCTACTTGGGGAAACCATAAATCCTTGATTAGTTGGGAATTTGGGAAAGTACCCTTAATGAAAGTTGTAGTACGTAGCAATGCCTTTCTAACGATATAAGGACCAGGCCAATCAGAGATCGGAGCAAGGAGATATGATCATCTCAATATGGCTAATAGTAAGGCACTTAAAATTCTATAGAATCGGCTAAGTTTTCGATACGTCTGCCTTCCAGTCAAATTTCGTGAAAATCCGTTGGGAATTTGAGGAAACTTAAAACATAAAAGTTGTAGCCCTTTGAAATATCTTTCCAACGGTATATTGTGGAGCCCAAAAAGAGCTGTGTACAAGAAGTTATGTCCATTTTACCGAACACTGTATAGAACCGACACAGGTCCCTTGTGAGGGCGCATGCGGGGGCGTGCACTGGCCCCGCGTTGCGCGCCGATCGCACAAAAATACCCTCTCTGAATATTGACCTGCAGGGGGTTGTGCGCTGCCTGTGCATCGCGGTCACATCGCATAACAGGTCGGGTTTCGGGTCAAAAGTCGAGATTTCGCGTTTTAAGTTATATTTAAGCTTTGGGTTTATTTCCCTAACATCCCTAATCACGAAAAATCACCCTAAAGTCAGAGGGAACAAGACCCAAGCCTCAAGAACCCTCCAAGGTAAGTTTTATTATGATTCTAGATTGAATTTAAGTCCCTAATCTCTTTCTAACTTGAGTAAACCCTTCTAATCGATAGAGTTGTGAGTGGAACATTATTGTTGGGCGTGGAAACCCTAGAACTCGAATTCAAGAGGATTGAACATCAAAAAGGTAATGCTTCTACACTCTAATCATTCATAATAGTGAATTGATGAGTTCTTGGGAGAATAGTAAATGGGTTTAGTAAAGAGAATTACACGAACTATAGTAGGGTTTTGGATTGTTGACTTGAGATTGTTATAATCATATAGGTGATGGAGAATGATGTTGATTACACCTAATTGAAATTGTAGAATCACCTAGAAGTAATAGAATGGGAATTGGGTGAAGAAACACCATTAATGGAGATTGTGGAGCTTTATCCCAACTAAGTGTTTGATAAAATGCTTAGATGACCAAAGCATGGATATTATTGCTAATATAGAATCCCTTTGACTTGTATTGATATAGATCAAAGTTGAAAGGGTTGACAAACATTGTATTACGCTCAAAGGCTGTAAATAAGGTATGTGAGGCTAACTATCTACGTTAGTGAATATTCATGATTCTCCCTACGCCTCATTCTTCATACTTGTCAGTACTTTGACTCAGAATATAATTTAGCCCTAGTTTCATGATATGATATAGAACTGTTATCTTCTAGGGTTGCAGTTACATAATTCGTTCATGGTTGTCACTTTGAACATCATGAACTCAGCACGTAATCTTTATCGACTTATGCATTATCACATGAGTCTCAGTCAGTGTATAACCGATTTGCATGAGTCCCATAATCGAAAAAGCTTATCATGCTATCGCCACTGCAGCCGCTCGGACTTGTAAATTGTTAATGTTGAACACCATGTACCGTATTTTTGGGCCCTAGGCTACGCGTTTATGCATACGTATTGCTTGGGCACGAGGCCACGCTTTTTGTGCACATTATTTGGGCCCTAGGCCACAATTATATTTACAGCTTTTACGGTGATTCTTCATCCGAAAGGAGTACTTCACTTTTTGCTTTCTGTTTAGTTCGGTTTCGCTTTCGGTTCCAGTATTTTATTGCTTCGGTTGCTTTACATACCAAGACAATTCAAATGTCTTGATGTCCCTTTTATTGTTGGCGCCTGCATCTCGCGATGCGGTACCAAGATACAAAAAGCTGACGATCCGGCTACTTAGGAGTGTTCGTATCGGCTACGTGGTGAGCCCCGCTTTCCTTCGGGCGATATCGGTCATCTGCGGCCTCTTCTGACTTTCTAGACAGTTACCTCTTTGTATTCATTAGAGGCATCATGGAAACAGTTCAGACAGTCAGATATTTGTTATGTTAGTCTTGTTGACAGTTATACTCAGTTGTTTCAATTTAGCCATGTTGCCTACTTTCAGATATTTTCAGATGGTCTAAGTATTTCCGCATTATGATTTCAGTCAGACCTTTGGTATATCAGCATGTGTTTCGTTGTTTTCCGCATTCAGTTATGTTTTGATATCACATGTTGATTCAGCCAGCCAGTTGGTTCGCTCGGTCACATGCAGTCAGGCACCGGGTGCCGTGTTACGTCCAGGTCCAGGTTCGTGGCGTGACAAATTGGACATTAGTAATCCTGACATTTAGACTTTGAAAACGGAAATATGAACAAACACTTTTGCCGAGATAAATGTATGGGAGTTGGGATGGGACGAACATTGCACTAACTTATGGTACCAAAAGTAATATGAATGGTACTTTATGTTTGGCCCATCTGTGTGTTGTACATATCTTTGACCTATTTCTGTTATAACACGTTTATTGCTCTTTATTTTTAAGCAAACCATGCGCACTCCTCTTCTCTTCCTCTTCCATTCCCTCTTTCTTTTCCTCTTTTATTTCTTTCAGTTTCTACTTTTAACTACACCCTCTTCCAATCGTTCATGTTTGAGTTTGTTTCCACTGTTTTGTTTGCCCATTTTTTATTCGATTGGTTTGATTTTTATTTCAACTTTGCTGATTTATTTGGTATTTGGGTTGTAGTAACGTTGCATGCACTTAATTTCGAGTTATTGGATGTTGCCGCTGCTTTTGCTCCTTCTCCTCTCCATCTTTCGGGTTTGTATTTCAATTTTTCTTTTTGTTGTTAATTCTTGGTTATAGAAATTTAGTGTTTCTCCTGCTTTATTCTTGATGTAGGTGTTTTTCCAGTTTTTTAGTTTCTAATTCGAGGAGAAAGGAGAGAATTGCAAACTTGAAATGCAGGGATGGAGCATAGAAAGCTCATATTAAAAGTTCTACCCATTTTCCGGAGACATTGCTATGTCGTTATACTGCAGGTACATCGAGCTTAATTTACCAAAACCAAGAAAATGTCAGGTTTTTTCCTATTTGATTCGATTTCTGATTTACTGACTATGAATGTATTTGGCTTAAGTGGAGATTCTAACACAAAATTCCTCATAGGGTAAGTTCAGAGTTTTTCGGTCTACAATCTCAATTATTGGAAAATAAATTACACTCCTTAACTATGCTTCATCTTTTCTCATTTCATTTTGAGAGTTTGCTTCATATTTTCCTTAGCATAGCATTACACTTGCGCATGTCCTACTCTGTTCATCGATCAAATTATGTGTGTTGCAGATCTTTCTGTTACAGAGCATTTGTTGTAATTTTTGAATGTAGAATCTCTTGTGAGAGAACCCCTTCTGTGGGTTTGACCTTCTGCTACCACAACAACTATTTTTCTTTTTTCTTTTTCTCGGGCGATTCGTTTTCTGTCCACCCTTGAAGGGGCTTCGAAGCTTATCTTTGTTTACTCATATTTTCTATTTCACTCATATTTTCTATTTCATGCAGGTTGAACTGAATGAGCTGAAAATCCAACTCTCTTCGAGTTTAATGGAGATAAATCAAACAACAAGCTACCGAATATGCTGGATTACCTTAGAGTTTACATATCTCCTTTCTCGGAAATTGGAACTGACACATATCAATGGGTAAGTTGGTAAACTGTTTTTAATAGTTGGTATTATCATAAAGAAACTAGGATTTTCATGTGTTTTTATTCAATGTGGTGTCATTATTTCCACCTTTATATTTCGGTACGGTTAGAACTATTGTCAACTTTGCTTACCAATCATTAAATGCAAAAGTTGTGTATGGACTATGATGCCTTATACTTGAAGATACCTTGAAATTTTACTTCTATATAAGATGTGAAATCACCTCTCTTTGAGAGTAAAGTATCTTAATTGTTGTATAGGAAAGTGAGTTTTTAAGCATTTTCCTTTGGAAGGTTCTAAAAATTTATAAGCTGAAATATTGGGAGAGCAACTGTCGAGCCATTTGATGTTTCTGTGTTATAGTTTGAGCACCCCAGTATCGATATTGTGTCATTTTTTGACTAAATAGAGCAATTTTGAAGTTGGTATATCTTACTCCTCCTGTACCAATATACTCCTAATTTAACTGGAATTAGGAGATGAGGATGGAGATGAAAAAGTTACCTGGGCTCAAGATTTTTTAAATAAAAAATGACGTGTTCATAGTTTAATAGACCATAGCAGCAAATCAGCAATACTTGACACTTTATTACTTCTCAAATAGTTTAATATTCAAAAGAAGATACCGAAGGTTACAGATTCCCAAGAAAAAATTTGATTGTGTTTTGAAAAAAGTTGAAGGACAATTCACATTATTCTTTGGAGTCTAATTGTGAACATTGTTTTTGATCATATCATCGAAGGAGTGATAAAATGATGATTCGTGTCCTAAAGTAGAATGTCGTTTCTGAAAAATGAATTTCTTCTCTGACTTTTTATGGTGTGAAAACCTTCTGTAATTGATTGTGCTTGCTATCTCTAGAAGAATATGTGACTGTACAGACGACAATGAAGAAGTGATAAGTAGAATGTGGAACTGCGAAAGTGTTGTAACGAAGTAAGACGTGGAGGTGTGTAGGTAATGCAGTTATGATATTTTATTATATCTGAAATACGTTTAATGCATTTCTTCTTATTCAGGTGTAGTTAGAAGTTTGGGGAAGAGCTCTTTGTGTAGTTACAGACTTAAAGCAGATGAACAACAACAAGAAGAAGGGTGATGAACGACGAGGGTTATGACACCAAATTGGTAAATCACTTAAAGTAGTTGGCACATGCTGTGAATGGCTAACTTATTTTCAAACATTACAGCTTAATTATAACAGTGCAAGTTAGCAGAGATCTTTAGAAAAACATGTTTAGTATTCGGACGTCGTAGGGACAATTTTCAGTTAATGGTCTTACATGGGACCTATCAGAAAATGATCAAGCAGTTTGTAGCAGGGGTGTACATGGACCGGGTTGGTTCGGATTTTTCAAATACCAAACCAAACCAATTGTGTCGGGTTTTTAAATTTATAAACCAAACCAAACCAATAAAATTCGGGTTTTTCAACTTCGGGTTTTCTCGGGTTTTTCGGATTTTTTTCCGAAAAAGTCTTCATACAAAACATATGACTTTTACTTCAAATATTTCTTTAGTCCTAGTAAGATACAACTATATAACTAAGGTGTTTCTTAAGAAAATAACACAAAATGTGAGATGGGTGATGACATCGTATTAAAATATTCAACAAAAAAAATAATAAAATCGGTTAAAATAAGTATTGCTAATTAATAAGCCATAAAGAAAATGACTTTAATCTAAATACTAAGTTATGATAAAATAAGTACGGCTAATAAGTATTAATTACATGACAAAGAAAAAATTAAGCTATGTATTTTTACGCTCTAAACCAATTATGCAAAACTAAAGAATAGATATCCGACATTACTGTCATTCCTAGTGTTAGAATTGAATTTCTTTTGTTAGCATTAGTGTTGAGTTGGTTTTGATTTGGACTTTTGGTTTTGATTTGGACTTTATTTGAGTTATTAACATCTATGGGATATTAAACTTATTGGCATTCAAATTCTAAGTTCAAGCTTAAAATAATATGATAAAAGATAAAAAGCTATGAAAAAATTTAAGAAATATTTACAAATTACATTACAAATAAATATTCTTATGTATAAAATATTTTTAAAATCGAATACACGTAATGTCGGGTCGGTTTGGTTCGGTTTGACTTTTTTTAGCTAAAACCAAACCAAATCAATTATGATCGGGTTTTTTTTTTCCAACACCAAACCAAGTCAAACCAAACCACGAGTCGGGTTTTTTTCTCGATTTAACTCGGTTTATCGGTTTGGTGCGGTTTGTCGGTTTGGTTTGTACACCCCTAGTTTGTAGTGGTGGTAATCAATCACGAAGAAGAAGGATTGTTATGCTGATTTGGAAGTTTTAGATTTACAGGTATAGATGTGTCATTTTCTTTTTAAGTTGCTTCAAACAATTTTTTCTTTAACCACATGGGATCAATTATCGAGTATTAAACAACTCCAGAGATGAACATGAAGATCACTATTTACTCATTTTAAAACTCTTATTTAATGGAACAAATACTGGAGGTAATATATGAATCCTAATTGTTCCAAAATACATCCTATTTTGCTATCTTGCTATGTCGGTATTCTATAAGTACTGTTAATTCCCCTTTCTTTACTGCTATCTTTCATGACCAAATGACTATGCAAAGCATCCAAAATTGACTACCGCTTGAAAATGCAAATTGTTGGGCCTGTCCTTAGCATGGGCCATCCCCATCAAGTACTAGAAATAAACAACTCTATCCAAGCTTGTAGGACCCCGTGATGAACGGCTGATTCTAAGATCATCTATGTAATACAAGTTGTGTTAAAGCAAGCAGAACATAAATTCCCTAATAAGGACATTAGTTATGCTTTCACATACGCTTATAATATATACTAGTTTTACGAATACGTGCATTGCACGTGCATCTCATGCTAATTAATATATACAAACGGTATAAGTAATATTAAAATTACAATATAATCATTACTGATAAATTTGAAGGGAAAATGACTTTATTATTGTATACTAAGTGATTAGATATAATATGAAAAGTTGAATAACTAAATTTAGTTAGATAAGTACGATGTATAATGAGCTAACTTTTATGTTATTAGGAAACATTCTCTCTGAAAATATGAAAACATTCGCAAGAAAATAAGAAGTATTGCAGCATTCATTCAAAATATATTTTTTCCCCTATAATCTTTTACCTTTTAAATAAATTTCTTATAGTTATCCTTATAAAGTTTTAAGTTTTCTGAAAAGGACAATAATCTCTAATTATCTATACTTCCGCGTAATTTTTTTTTTAACACTTTAATATTCAAGTTGTCGAAGAAAAAGTATTGACAATTATTTTCTTACTATTGCCCAAAGGGGCTGCAGAAGTGCATAGTTGCCATTTACTTTTGTATTCAACTTATTTTCATTTTTATGATCAATCAAAAAATGAAAAAATAAAAGGGCAATTTTTGCACTTAAATGTGTCACTGGTCAACAAAGCTCGAAGGGACCATGGGAGATTAGAGTCCAAATGTGAAAAAGGCTAAGTGATTTTATTTTCTTACTCACCTGGTGGCCTTTATTCTAGATATTTTGACATGAAACAAAGCTGCAATATGCAAACTTCTAGTATGTAACTTATGCAAGAAAAAAGATAAACATTAGTTCAATGGTTACATGGCAGGGGATGATCAATGGGGGAAACTACTGCATGACAGGCCGTTTGTGTAGTTCAGAAGATTGTGAAAGCTAGAAAGTATCTGCAGTGGCTGGCTATATGAAAAATGACCCGATTCAAATATATACATGCCTTCTCCATTAAAAAGATGTACTCGAAATCGAGGGGACATTCCAAAATAGTGCCATTTAGAAAAGACTGGTATGTAATAACCTGGGATATATCTAACAAAATGGATCTTTATTCTGGGAGGGGCTTGCCCTTTGGAGAGTAATAGACAGTGCAATTATTTGTCCTTTGTGTGGTGTTGAGAATGAAACATATTACACCTCTTATTTACCTGTGAGATTCCTGCAAATATCTAGAGTAGATTGGTACAATGGCAAGGAATTGTCAGGAGGTGAGTAAGAGGAGTAATTTGTTTTCGTGCAAACTATGGATTATAATTTTCTCGAACTTTCTTTAAAAAAAAAAAAAATTTAATCATTAGCTATGTTGACTTGTAGTATGTTTCGTGCAGTTCTAAAATATGCAAAATTTTATTTTAAAATATATGTTTCGTGCAGTTCTGAAATATGTAAAATTTTATTTTAAAATATTTGAAATATCTATACCCGGATTCATGATCAAACTTAAGTGTTTTGACCTTCATGCTCCGAACACCTTACATAAATTGCGACTGAGGGACTAGTAAACATTAGGAAATTTCTCTTTCATTTAACAAACATAGACAACCTCAATTAACAAGAGAAAACGTAAAACACTTTTGGAAAAAAAGTGTATTACATTGGGGGATGGGAAAGGGCAAGGAAAAAGGAAAAGGGATAATGAGAACAGAGAGCCGGCTCAGTTATGCCAATAAGGCATCTGGGGCCCCCAAATTTTACCAAAAATGAATTAGGTGTTAATTTTTTCTTCAAGAAAATGGATTAATTATGATAAACAGTTTAAAATTTTATAAAATATATTATTTTATTCTCTTTAACCTTTTTCAAAAAGAAGAAATCAAGAAAACGATATTTTGCCTTGTTACATTCTTTACGCTAACACTCACATTATTTTATTCTCTTTAAGTTCTTTTGGACTCACTTTCTTCAATTCTCTGACAAGTTAGAGTAATACTCTTGTAAAAAATAAGAGTCAATAGTCCAAAAATGTTGAATAAAGTGAAACGCAAATCTTTTTTTCGTTTCTTCTTAGGTTTTCAAATATTGCAGGAAGCATATTAAAGTGGGGTATACCAAGTTATCAACTACTTGAATCAGATTCTAGCGTTCGAACTCTACCAAGTTATCAACTACTTGAATCAGATTCTATCGTTCGAACTCTATTATTTGTATCTAATATTTGTCAACTTATTGCTTATTTAATTATGTTAACAGTTCCTATAATGATTGCTTTAGTGGAAGGATGGTGTTCAACATTGAAATTGATAAAAGCGTTTCTAAAATTAACAATTGAAAAAAAAAATGCTCAAATAAATCGATTATAAAAAATTTATTAAGTAAAAGTTTTGTATCTAAAAAAAAGTTAGAAAAATAGATTAAAAATGAAATAAATATGACGTTTGTTTTGACTTTAGGCCTCTAACTAAAATTTCACTTTAGACCTTTCATTATGTTGAGCGCCCCTGATGCGAATAGGACGCATGCAATACTAAGCTAGCTTGGACGGAAAACATAATAACATGAAGGAAAGGAATACAGTCAAACTTCATTCTAATAGCATCGTGGGTTCAAAAATTTTTCGCTACCGTAGAAAATGGGTGTTATAAACGAAATTTTTTTGTTATTTTTTTGCTGTCAGCAGTAGCCTTCCTCCCTCTAGAGGGTCTCTCCATTAAACCTAGTAGTGCAACCTACAAAAATCAGTTTATTTTGCTCTGTTCTCACCATTATTATCAAACAAATGCTATGTTTTTGCCCTCCTAAACTTTCGAGAAAAAGAGGATAACAAGATCCAAAATAAACACTTGGGTTATGAAATTTCACCAGATCCAAGTAAGGAGAGTGGATTCATCTAGTTTGAGGCTTGTTTAGACCGAAATGGTGATCTAATGAAGCTTAGTGTCCTCTTCAAACCAACAAAAGTTTCAATTTGGGGTTTCACCATGGAAAACTGAAAGTTGAAAAGAAAATAAAGATGGTGGTTGCTTTTTTTCTGCAAAATTTGGTGTTTCTCATCACCATTACATCTTGGATTCATAACTAATTGGAATGTTAATTTCAATAACTGAGCAATCTCTCCTTCTCTATAGTTTCTTTTATGAGATACCCCTTTTATTTATGTGTATGTTGAAGACTACACTTCATTATGAAATTTTAATTTCTCAGAATTTTGTGATTTGCACAACGTTTTAGTTACTCCATCTCGTTTTATTGTGGACAGATTTAGAAGCAACTAGGGGAGGTGGGAGAGAGAAAAGCTATTAACCCTGGTTAAGATTAGTTGGTTTGCAAAATGAATCTTAACCATTAAATAATTAATTGGACACGTGTAAATCAGTCAAAGCCGCACTGGACCAAATGGACAGATGAGGTACTGGAGGGGAGCTGGATCTAAAAACTTTGAGTACTCTGCAATGTGTAAAAAATATTTACACAATTTGTAAATCAGATTGCTATAAATTAGTTATTACTAACGGTTTTCTCGATAAACAATAACTGGTGACTTAATAAAAATGGTGACTATTCTACTACATCATATTATCTTTATACTGTGAATCAGTGAATGTATATAACTTAAATCATTCCCTTTTTTTTTTTTTTCAGTGTGTGTCAGTGTATTAGGTACTACAACTTGAGTGAGGGTATCACTGTATGTGTCTACGTGGTACCGTTCGCGTGATAGAGTGCGTAAAGGGAGAAAGGAGCACATCAATTTAATACTTGCCATACAAGGCTGAAATTAGCAAACACCATGAACCCAAAACAATGAAAATCTACGTCACATGCATGTGTCGTCATGGGATTAGGAAATTTAAAGGAAACAATCAAGGGTCAATGATACTAGCTAGCTAGTTGCATGTCCTTAGGAGCCGTTTGGATATGGTTTGAAATCATATTTGGACATGTAATTTGGATATTTTAAGTTGTATTTTCATTTATAAATATAAAAACCCACAAGTTGTGAAAACTATCAAAACATTCCCAATTCTTATACAATCTTACCCAATGAGCAAGTCATAGTTCATAACAAAATTAATACGCTACTAGAATGCCTTTCTAAAAAATACAACATCAATTGATCAAACTTTAGTTCAATAAAAACGAAAATTTAACATGAATAGTAATGTAACTACTCTTTAATATAATCCTCCCACATGGTAGACATAAATAAAGGTTAGTAGATGTTAACGAAGTTGGTAAATGGTTGGTGGGAGTAATTATTAAAAATATTTACCAACTTATGGATCTTTTTTTTTATAAAATATAAATTTATGGGTCAAGTTTTATATTTAAAATTTTTAAAACCATGGTTTGAAACCCCAAACCATGCCTTTTTGGATGATTTGGGATTTCAAACCATGGTTTGAAACCATGAGATGAAATGCATGTCCAAATGTTAGTTTCATCTTATGGTTTCAAACTGCATGTCCAAACGCCTACTTAAATTATTTGCAAAGTTTCAGCAAGACCCTTATGTATATTCAAACCTACGACACCAATTCCTTAATTAATCTGATTAGAATAGGGATAAGGCACTATTACCCCCTTGAACTATATTCGAACTTGCTACGACACACCATATCTTTCTCTGGACCCTATCACCCCACCCCCCCCTCCAAAACTTATTTAAAACAGAATATTTAACCCCTCTAAACGCTGATGCCCACTCTCATATGGGAGAGTGACATACACTCTCCTTGCCACATGTGTATTTATTTGTTTTCTTTTCTTCTTTATAATTTTCCAGCTTACGTGTCAATCTTTTAAAAAAAAAAAACTGAATTTTCTTTTAAAACAATGATTTTTAAAACCCGTTTTTGAAAAAAAAAATTGAAAATTTGATTTTTTTTTTTTAAAACTCTTTTTTTTTTTAAAAAACAAAACAAAATAAAACTGAAAACATAGATAAAAAAAAAATAAAACTGAATTTTCTGAAAAAAAAAAAAAAGATTTTTAAAACCCCTTTTTAAAAAAAAAAATTGAAAATTTGAAAAATTGATTTTTTTTTAAAAACCCGTTTGTTTTTTTTTTTCAAAAAAAACAAAACTGAAAACATGATTTTTTTTAAAATATGGAAAAATGGATTTGTTAAAAATATGGAAAACTTGATTATTTTTTTAAGATGTCTTAAAAAATCTTGATTTTCATGATTTCATTTTCTTAGGACACTTTTATTTTTCAAATAAAATCCGGAAAAAGTATTTTTCTTGTCCAAATGTGAAAAAACTGAATTTTATAAAATTTTGGAAAAAATAATTATTTTTTTAAAATGTGGAAAACCCGTTTTTTAAACTAAATTTGGAAAACTAGATTTATTTTCATATATAGAAAAAAATAATCTGTTTTCCAGATTTAAAAAATGTCCAAATTTTTTAATAAGAAGACTCAATTTTCCAGATTTATTTTCTAAAAAAATGGATTTTTCATATTTTTTAAAAAACAATTCAGTTTTTCATATTTTAAGAAAATACAGATTTTTAAGAAAAAAAATTAAGTTTTCCCCTTTTTTGTATTTCTCACTCTCTCAAAGAGAGTGAACACACTCTCCTTGCCACGTCAGCGCTTGGGGATAAATATTTTGTTTAAAATAAGTTTAGAGGGGTAATAAGGCCCAGAGAAAGTTAAGGTGTGTCGTAGCAACTTCGGGTACAGTTATAGGGCCTTATCTCATTAGGATATATTCTATAACTACTCCTTATAATACTACTTTCAGTTATAGGCAATACAATAATACTTTCACTGATACTATTAGATTATAAATCTAGCTTGGTGAGAAAAAATAGTAATAACATGAAGAAAAGGAATATCACAATATAAAAAGAGAAACATTTCAATAACAATATCACATCTGAGATTACAGAAGCTGTAGCAACAGGGCAAGTACCTACCTAGAATCCTAATACCACATAGTACAGAGTAATGTTATTGCATTTTTAAATAAAATTTCACATGTCTTACATAGGAAACAAACCATATCCTAAATAGTGCATAATATATACTAGGACAAGACAGAATCTTAGCTAGTTGTCCTAAGGATTGATCTTTTTCTTGACATTCTTGAAAGCAGAATAGACAGTTTTCCCATTTTTTCGACAGCCATAGCCACTCTTGGATTTGCGTGGAAATACTCCATTATTGGTTTTCTCTATCACTTCTTTTCCTTTTCCTTTATCAGCCATCTTCTCTCTCTTTTTCTCTCTTTATGTGAAGCTGTATATGTTTGTGAGGGAGCTAAGGCTTTGTTTGTGATTATATGGAAGAAATGTTTGTGAGGAAGCTAAGGCTTTGTTTGTGAGGGAGCTAGCTTACTTAGCTTGCTTGCTTTGTGATTATTTGGAGGAAATGTGAAGATTTTATAGAGGGAGCTAAGGCTTTGTTTGTGATTTCTCATGAAATTTCTGGGTGATCTCACATAAGGTTGAAAGGAAATTCAAGCTCATTTCTTGCATGTTCTATGCATGTGAGTGTGTGTGGGGGAATGTGTTGTTTGTGTGTACTTCTGATGTTTATTTGGTCACAGTCAGTTATTTAAGAATTTAATCAAAGATTACAGTATTTATTCGAGTTTGAACTTTGAGTACTTTGTATTAATGGTGTGAAAAGTATTTACGTAATCAAATCACTCATAAAATAATTAAATTGTGACCTATTACAACATATATTATCTTTACATTGTCGGTGTATATAACATCAATTATTCTTATTTGCAGTATGTTAGACTCCAACTAAAGTAACTCTCTATATCACTGCATCTTTAAAGGGAGAGACTCATAGAGGAGCACATCAATTTACTTGCCATACAAGGCTCAAATTAGCAAATACTAGTGAACACAAAACAATGAAAAGCTACGTACACATGTGTCGCAAGGGGATTAGGAAATTTAAAGGAAACAATTAAGGGTCCACGATACTAGCTACCTAGATGCCCTTTAATTATTTGTACAGTTTCAGCAAGACCCTTATGTATATTCAAACCTACACCAATTCCTTTAATCTAATTGGACTATATTCTATAACTACTCTGCATAGTATTGCTTGCAGTTATAAGCAATCATAGTTTACTATCAAAAGCTACTTTTATCTGTATCATCAGCTACATATTTGTTTTATTAATACCTTTTAGCACTTAGTTACTCAGTCATATCGGTTAAAAAAAAAAAAAAAAGTAAATTTTAACACAAAAACAGAAATATAGTCTCCACATTTACACGCCACTCCCACGCAACAATGAGTTTAGGTTCTATATATTGATGATGTAAAACAATATATACACAATTAGGTCATTTAATAGGTAATTAAAACTAAATTTCTTGATAAGTATTAATTCAGATTTTCTAAACAAACAAAAAACTACTCTCTTCGTCCAAAAAAATTTGTTTTAGTTTGACTTGATATAAAGTTTCAGAAATCAAGAAAAACTTTTAAATGTGTGGTTCAAAACAAGTCTTAGATATTTGTGTGACTTTAAATCATCTAATAAAGTAAAAAAAAAAATCTAAATATAGAAATTTGTCAATCTTCTAGGGACAAACTAATAAGGAAAGTAAGACAATCTTTTTGGGGCAAAGGGAGTAGTTTTTATTATGTGTATAACCCAATACTTATTATTTCTTTCATTTGTTAATTAGTTTATAAAGCACCTCTATTCTTCATCATTTCTAGTTCCACATATATATACTATGAACTTTTGTATTAATAGAGCCTATTACTAGAAACAAACAACTCTATCCAAGCTTGTAGGACCCCGTGATGAATGGCTGATGTTCTAAGATCATCTATGTAATGACATTTCGTGTTAAAGCAAACAGATAATAAATTTCCTAATAAGGACATTAGTTATGCTTTCACATACGCTTATAATATATACTAGTTTCTGGATACCTGTATTGCACGTTCATCTCATGCTAATTAATATATACAAACGGTATAAGTAACACTAAAATTACAATATAATCATTACTGATAAATTTGAAGGGAAAATGACTTTATTATTGTATACTAAGTGATTAGATATAATATGAAAAATTGAATAACTAAATTTAGTTAGATAGGCACGATGTTTAATGAGCTAACTTTTACGTTATTAGTAGGGGTGTCAATGGGATGGTTCGGTCGGTTATTTTAAAAAAAATTATACCATCCAAATTTTTAGGTTATTTTATTTTGTATAACCAAAATTAGACTTTTCAAGACCGTCCCATCATCTCGGTTTTTTTTTCGGTATCGGTACAGTTCGGTTAATTTTCGGTTATTTTAGTTATAAAGTGTCACCTAAAAAAACACCACCATTAAAATGTAACGACACAGACCTCCACAAACCTATTTGTAGTACACCATCAAATAAAGCTTTTATTTGTTTCTTATGAAATATTTAATGTAAAAGCTATTAAAAAAATTACACAACGTAATTAAACTTAAATGTGCTATATCAAGTAGCAAGACAACAACGATGGCATCATCGCGACGTGAATCTCACTGATTGACCAGGGAGAAGAATAACTTGCCAAAGACAATAATGTTGAATTGAGCCAAAACAAACATTAGCTTATAGGCCACAGAAACCACAGCTTTAATTTGATACATATACATCAAGCAACATAGTAGAGGAGACCAAGATGGAGGTAAACTTCTGTTAGTGCTAATTATAACCAAAAATGCTTACCTAAATCATCTAAATCTATGACCCTATGACTATGTATATGAGATATCCTTTTGAAACTAAATCCAATCAACTAAAGGCCCAAAATTTATTGGCAAAAATTCTTTTTTATATTTAAAACAGAACTTATAAAATATATTTTAAATATAAAATTTAACACATTTGTAATATATAAAATATATTTCATACATGTAAGGCTATTCGGTTCGGTTCGGTTCGGGAATTTTTCGATTTTTTGTATAAGTTAAAAAGACCACCCTAATTATTCGGGACGGTTATAAGCTTAAATAAAAATCCACGGTTTTATTGAAAAAATACTATAAATCGGTTCGGTATGATTAGGTTCGGTCGGTTCATATTGTTGTTCGGAAATATTCTCTCTGAAAATATGAAAACATTTTATTAGAAAGCGCAAGAAAATAAGAAGTATTGCAGCATTCATTCAAAATATATTTTTTTCCCCTATAATTTTTTACCTTTTAAATAAATTTCATATATTTATCCTTATAAAGTTTCAAGTTTTCTGAAAAGGATAATAATCTGTAATTATCTATGCTTCCGCGAAATATTTTTTTAACACTTTAATATTCAAGTTGTCGAAGAAAAAGTATTGACAATTATTTTCTTATTACTGTCCAAAGAGGCTGCAGAAGTTCATAGTTGCCATTTACTTTTGCATTCAACTTATTTTCATTTTTATGATCAATCAAAAAATGAAAAAATGAAAGAGCAATTTTTGCACTCAAATGTGTCACTGGTCAACAAAGCTCGAAAGGAGCATGGGAAATTAGAGTCCAAATGTGAAAAAGGCTAAGTGATTTTATTTTCTTACTCAGCTGGTGGCCTTTATTCTAGATATTTTGACATGGAACAAAGCTGCAATATGCAAACTGCTAGTATGTAAGTTATGCATTCAAAAAGATAAATATTTAGTTCAATGGTTACATCAATGCGGGAAACTACTACATGACAGGCCGTTTGTGTAGTTCAGAAGATTTTGAAAGCTAGAAAGTATCTGCAGGTGGCTGGCTATATGAAAAATGACCCGATTCAAATATATACATGCCTTCTCCATTAAAGAGATGTACTCGAAATCGAGGGGACATTCCCAAATAGTGCCATTTAGAGAAGACAAAATGAATCTTTATTCTGAGAGAGGCTTGCCCTTTGGAGAGTAATAGAAAGTGCAATTATTTGTCCTTTGTGTGGTGTTGAGAATGAAAACATATTACACCTCTTATTTACCTCTTAGATACTTGCAAATACCTAGAGTACATTGGTACAACGGCAAGGAATCGTCCGGAGGTGAGTAAGAGGTGTAATATGTTTTCGTGCAAACTATGGATTGTAGTTTTCTCAAACTTTATTTAAAAAAAAAAAAAATTGAATCATTAGCTATGTTGACTTGTAGTATATTTCGTGCAGTTTGGATATATGCAAACTTTATTTTAAAATATTTGAAATATCTATACCCGGATTCATGAACAAAATTAAGTGTTTTGACCTTCGTGCTCCGAACACCTTCACATAAATTGCGACTAAGGGACTTGTAAACATTAAGGAAATTTCTCTTTCATTTAACAAACATAAACAACCTCAATTAACAAGAGAAAACATAAAACACATTTGAAAAAAAAGGGTATTACATTGGTGGATCGGAAAGGGGGAGGGAAAAGGAAAAGGGGTAATGAGAATCAGAGAGCCAGCTCAGTTATGCCAATAAGGCATCTGCCTTAGGCCCCCAAATTTTACCAAAAATGAAATAGGTGTTAATTTTTTCTTCAAGAAAACGGATTATTTATGATAAACAGTATAAAATTTTATAAAATATACTCCCTCCGTTTCAATTTATATGAATAGAGAGGTTGATATAAAAATAAAAGAAAAAGCTATTGACATTTAAGAAAGAGAGAAGACTTTTGAAACTTGTGGTTCAAAATAAGCCTTGAAAATTTGTATGGGTGTAAATCATTCAGAAAGTGAATTTGTTTTCAAATTAGGAAAGAGGTCATTCATTTTGGCACGGACTAAAAAAAAATTGGTTCAAACAAATTGAAACAGAGGGAGTATTATTTTATTCTCTTTAACCTTTTTCAAAAAGAAGAAATCAAGAAAACTTTATTTTGCCTTCTTACGTTCTTTACGCTAACACTCACCTTATTTTATTCTCTTTAAGTTCTTTTGGACTTACTTTCTTCAATTCTCTGACAAGTTAGAGTCATATTCTTGTAAAAAATAAGATTCAATAGTCAAAAAGTGTTGAATAAAGTGAAATGCAAATTCTTTTTTCATTTCTTCGTAGGTTTTCAAATATTGCAGGAAGCATATTAAAGTGGGGTATACCAAGTTATCAACTGCTTGAATCAGATTCTATCATTCTAACTCTATTATTTGTCAACTTATTGCTTATTTAATTATGTTAACAGTTTCTACAATGATTGCTTCAGTGGAAGGATGTTGTTCAACATTGAAACTGATAAAAGCGTTTCTAAAATTAACAATTGAAAAAAAAAAAAAGGAAATTACTCAAAGAAATTGATTATAAAAAAATTAATGAGTACTCTAATAGTTTTGCATCTAAAAAAAAAAGGTTAGAAAAATAGATTAAAAATGAAATAAATATGAAATTTGTTTTGACTTTAGGCCTCTAATTAAAATTTCGCTTTAGACCTTTCATTATGTTGAGCTGCCTCTGATGCGAATAGGACGCATGCAATACTTCCACTGATACTATTAGTTTATAAGCTAGCCTGGACAAAAAACATAATAACATGAAGGAAAGGAATACAGTCAAACCTCTCTATAACAGCATTGTTGGGTCCGAATTTTTTTCCTATTATTATAGAGAATGGGTGTTATACACCTATAACAGCATTGACATTTAAATAATATTTCGTTATAGGCAAAAACGATAAATAAAATCTAATTTTTTATTTTTAATTGTCAAATTCTAAGCTTAATCACACTTTGTATAGCGAAGGAAAACATTCAAATGATGAAAATTAATTATATATTCATTAATATTCTTTGTCATAAATAGTGTACTAAAGGATCAAATATTTGGTCAAAATGTCTGCACTTATTATTGGTAATCGATCATAGATATTCTATTTTTATAAGGATGGTTAATTATTATGTTACCAAAAAATGAAGATAGTTGTTATATGGGGGGTAATTTACAAAGAACGTGTTGTTATAAAGTTGGTTGTTGTTGTTATGGGTAAAATGCTATTATGGAGAAGTAAAATATAACACAAAATATAGGTTCTGAAAAAACTTGGTTGTTATAGAGAGGTGTTGTGATATGCAGATGCTGTTATAGAGAGGTCTGATTGTATTACAATATAACAATATTATCACATTGAGATTACAGAAGTTGTATCAACCCGTGTTTTAAAAGGCGAGGGCGTAAGGCGGGACATTTTACATATGCCTCGGCGAGGCGTAAGCCCCATGGGTATTTAATTTTTAGTGTTTCATGAAATAATATAATTACAATAAATATTTTTAAATAGGTAAAATTACATAAAATATAAAAGAAAATTGTAAATAAATTAATATATATGTGTGTGTGTCTGCGCATGCGCGCGCGCAAAAATTAATCAAAGCAATCCATTATACGCCACTTACAACTTGTAATTATATTTATATATTATAACATAATTTTACAAGAATAAATAATAAATGAAACAAAAGCTATTCTGAAATACAAATCAATTCTAACACCTTAACTTTCAAACAATGAAAAAATCACAATTTCTTAAAACAATATTATTATCATACTATTCATTTTATCTCCCTATAAGCAAATAATCAATAAAGTTTATCAGTATTATAATTAAAGCGTAATTCCTTCGTAAATAAAAATAAAATTATTTGACTCCTTCATGTCCTAAATATTGCATTATATACTAGGACAAGACAGACTCTTAGCTAGTTGTCCTGAGTATTGATCTTTTTCTTGACATTCTTGAAAGCAGAATAGACAGTTTTCCCCATTTTTTCAACAGCCTTGGCCTTCACCGACTTTTGCTCTTTTGGGAAAACACTTCCACTCTTGGGTTTGTGTGGAAATACTCCATTATTAGTTTTCTCTGTCACTTCTTTTCCTTTATCAGCCATCTTCTCTCTTTCCCTCTCTTTATGTGAAGCTATATATGTTTGTGAGAAAAGCCAGCTTACTAGTTTGCTTTGTGATTATTTGGAGGAAATGTTAAAGATTTTATAGACGGAGAGCTAAGGCTTTGTTTGTGTTTTCTCATGAAATTTCTGGGTGATCTAAAGGTAAGGTTGAAAGCAACTTCAAGCTCATTTCTTGCATGGTATAGTGTGCATGTGTGTGTGCGTGGGTGTGCTGCTTATGTGTATTTGGTCACGGTCAGTCTTGTAAGAAGATAAAGACTATGTATATGTTTATTCGAGTTTGAACTTTGAGTACTATGTATTAATGGTGTGAAAAGTATTTACGCAATCAAATCACTCATAAAATAATTATTGACAGTTTTTTCTATAAGCATTGAGGGGTCGTTGGTAGCCAATTAGAGTTACGCAAGTGTTAATAAAATATGGATTAGTGATGAGGGAATTTATGTGTTGTTTTATGCAGGTATTAGTTATGCAGGGTTTAGTTATTCATGTAGTACTTATTAATGTCTTAGCTATTCTGTCTTTTATCCTACATAAAATAATACATAGATTCTCTCATAACTTATAAGTGTATTATTTATGCGTGTTTCTAAATTGCAAATCAAACACTGATCACCTCACAGCTAACTACCAAACACAGTATTACATATCCAGAATTTTAATACATGAATAACTTACTCCTAACCAGCTACCAAATGACCACTAACTAGTTACATAATAAAAATAATGACCTATTACAATATATATTATCTTTACATTGTCGTTGTATATAACATCAATTATTCTTATTTGCAGTATGTTTAGAGACTCCAATTAAGTAACTCTCTATATCACTGCATGTATCCGCGTGTTACAATGTGTAAAGAGAGAGACTCAGAGAGAAGCACATCAATTTACTTGCCATACAAGGCTCAAATTTGCAAATGTATTACTCCCTCTGTTTCAATTTGTTTGAACCTATTTCCTTTTTAGTCCGTGTCAAAATGAATGATCTCTTTCCTAATTTGGAAATAAATTCACTTTATGAATGATTTACAGCCACACAAATTTTCAAGGCTTATTTTGAACCACAAATTTCAAAAGTCTTCCCTCTTTCTTAAATGTCGTGCCCAGTCAAATGGATTCATATAAATTAAAACAGAGCGAGTATGAGTTATGGGATTGGGAAATTTAAAGTGAACGAAGGCCAAGTGTTTTTCTGGGTCCCACCGTGTCAGCACATTCTTTCTTTTACCTTCATTCCTCAATTTCCCCTCAGTTCTGTTTTTTATTTTTTAAACTTTTTGTTCTTCTCTTTTATTCTGCAACATCTTTTTTGTATTTTAATTTATCTTCCCTTCTCCTTTCATATCAAATAGAGGTAAATGAATTAATCCAAACTCCAATTTTATCTCTCTCTCTCTTTTATTTTTCCCTCGTGTTTTCTAATATAACAATCACCCTTTTGGATTGATTTTTAAACTTCAAAATTTAAGAATTCTAATGATAATTAACTGTTTAGGTATCGTTGGGGTTTGGTTTAATTTGTTGGGGATCTTAAAGATCCAAATTTTTTTCTGGGGTACAAGGAATAACTTTTTTAGTTGATTTAGTTGAGGGGTACAAGGATTATTAAGGGTATATAAATTTTATAAAAGGTCACATGATTATGCTTTTTTTCTCACCAAAGTCATATAACTTTATTTTGTAACATAAAAATCACAAAACTCTTACTATAGTAACGTAAAAGTCACAATGACCGGAAACTCAACCTTCCAATACACTGAATATTTTCAATGATTTAAATTGTCACATCAACAAATCCCACAGTTTTACCCCTTTTAATCTAATAAATATTTATAAGTGTAATATTAATTTCATACTCATTAAAGCTAGTACTATAGATCCAACCAGGTGATTATTAGGCTAATACTAAAAATCTGGAGCGGAAGAAGGTGGAAGAAGGCAGAAAAGACTTTGACTTTTTTTAGAGAAAAAAATGTTATTTCTAAAGATAAATCAATGTAAAGTCTGAGACACAAAATAATCCACCTACTTCATAACAATTTAAGTTCTTATAACCTGTTTGGCCAAGCTTCTAAAATCAACTTATGTTAAAAGGTACTTTTTTTAAAAAGTACTTTTGAAAAAAAAACACTTTTGTCGAAAAGCAGCTTGTGTTTGACCAATTAATTAATTAAAAAAACACTTTTGAACAAAGAATTAGTGTTTGGGAGCTTTTAAAAAGTGTTTCTATTTGTATTTTTCTTAAAAGTACTTTTAAAAAAAGTGCTTTTGGGCAAAAGAAATTTTTTAAAAAACCATTTCGTGTACACTTATTTTCTCCCAAAAGCTTGGTCAAACACCTCACTTTTTTTTCAAATAAGCACTTATTGAAAAAATAAGTACTTTTGGGGAGAAAATAAGCTTGGCCAAACAAGCTATTAGTCTAATCCAATTCATTAAATTATGACTCCAAAACAATTTAAGAACACAAGTAATTTAATTTAACCGTGTTTTTGGTGCTGCAAAGAAAACTCATTTTCTAATTAATACACCGAATTTATAGAGCGGCCCACAAATACACTCTCGCCCTCCTTAATTTCCTGAAGTCTAAAATTCGACCCAAAAGGATGACATGTATATTAGGAAACACAGGAAAACAAAAGGGGATAAAATTCGGTTTTGGATTAATTCACTTACGTCTATTTGATATGAAAAGTGAAGGGGAGATATAAATTAAAATACAAAAGAGGTGTTGGAAATAAAAGAGAAGAACGAAAAGAAGAAAAACAAAATAGCAGCATGGAGGGGAAATTGAGAAATAAAGGTGAAAGAAAGAGTGTGCTGACAAAGTGGGGCCAGAAAAACATTTGTCATAAGGGGAGGGTACCCTCACACAACTATTAACTACAGCTAGCTAGATGCCCTTTAATTATTTGTAGAGTTTAGCAAAACACTTATGTACATTCAAACCTACACCAATTCCTTTAATCTAATTAGAATATATTCTATAACTACTTTCAGTTATAAGCAACCAAATTTTAATATCAAAAAGCTACTTTTATCTGTATCATCATGCTGCATATTGATTTCTATTATGTGCTTATTTCCATAGGTTTTGATTTTCTGTTATCTGCATGTTAATTGTTCTGATAAATACTTCTTATTATGCCTATTTATCTCAAGCAATGAAAAATTCTCGACAAATATCCCTCGATTAGTGGAGCCTATGTTGTTCAAACTATGATTTATGGAAATTGCTAACTTTTAATTTTGATGATTTTCTTTGTTTAGGCTATCTAAATCATTGGGTTCAGCGATTTCTTCTCCTACAAATTGGTCGAGCATGTTTTCATCTCACTGTACTGATGGATTATCTGTTCAGGTGAGGTGCATGTTGAACTTTTATCCGATTGACTTGGCGGAAAAACCTTTTCTTTTGGGATTTTAGGTTCTAAAACTTCCTTATGCTCGGTAAATGATATATCATCTTATAACGATAAAAATCATATACCTCCTTATGCTGCATTTTACTTCAAATTATTTACTATCATTTAGTGTATCATATACTTTCTTAGATTTGCTGTGTAGTGCAACATGAAAGAAGTATTAATTGGCCTCGACCATGTTGTAAATCAGTTAATTTAGTTTGCTTTAAACGTATATTTAAGCTGTATTGATCATGTGCAAGGTTTTGGTAGCCAAAAGATTAGCTCTTTCCTTAGCAACATGTCTGTGTATAATTTGGACGGCGGGTGACTCAAAAAAAGCTTAGCGACTTGAACCAGTAGCGCGCATAAGGTATTTTCCTACCTTTTTATTTGAGCTTTCAATGTAATTTGTCCTTAATATACTAAGGCTATTGAGGCCAGTAATCTTTATTCTGGGGAAGTTGATTCATGTAACAAGAAACACATTAGTTTTCTAACGTCAAATAGCTCCTATTTCATTTATATGTGCATCAGTTCATGTGTACTTCAAGATGCACTTTATGGTGGATGATTCAAGAGTGAGTTGTATTTTCTGTCATATGAGCTTTTCAAACGCTAAAGGTGAATTGTAAATAAAAATGATTGTGGTGAATTGTAAATAAAAATGATTATTCTCATCAATTGAGGAGAGGAGTATATGATGCCAATAATCTGCCGCCAATGGAAAATACAATCATTTTGTTCTTATGCTTTAGCATGTTAAAAAGGATTGTGATGATGTTCTATAAAGTGCTTAGTTTAATGCCTAAATATGTGTTGGTGAAAAATAGGCTATCAACTTGCTCATGTGTAAAGAAAATTTCTTTATGAGAGCTCTTTATCTTTATATGTCATCTGGCATTGTATTTGAATGCAATAGTTGTGTGTTTGAACCGTTACATCCAGATGAGAAAGGGTACTCTGTTCTTTATTTTATTGCACAATATATTTTTTGTCAGCCATCAACTAATAGTCTTACTTATATCTTCTAAAAGAAATATACTGTATTTCCTATTTTTCGAACACAAGCCATCACTTCTAATAGATGACCCTCTCAAATAATGTCGAAGAGAAGGAAATGAATTTTTAGCAAACTAAAAGTTGCACATGCATAGTGCACTCTTGCGAGCACTATAAATTATCGTAGATTTTCTAGCTTAGGCTTCGTGTTATTCATTTATGATGCCTGGTCACACTGGACTACATAACACATTCTAAGAAATTCTTTTGCTCTTTTCAGGAAAGACTATGAAGAATTTACCAAATGCTTTTAGATAATACAATCTTCAACCAGTCTTTTTCACCAAAATATACCAAGTTATGAGTTAGATGAAGTCTAAGCAAAGCTTACCTTCCTTCTGCATCGGAGAAAAGCCTTGAGGATTACTATGTGAATACATATGCTCTAAAGGGCAGAATATAGCACAAAGACATACTTGTGGGCAGAGAAGGCATGAAGACAAAAGTTTTACTAATGGGAGAAGTTCACAAATGCTAATTCTGAAAGTTGGGTTCTAAGAAAATCTTTTTGAGAATTGGAGTTATCTCACTGTTGAAAAGGAAAAAAAGGGTTAGTTCCAACTGATAAGCTAATTTTAGTAGAGGCATTGGTCTTGCTTCATCGGTTTAAATCGTCTACCTGCCAGACATAAGTTATTCACCATTACACGTGTCGAATTATTATTTTTCCAGTCCAAGTAATATTTCAACTTGGAGTCCTTTTTGAACTTCTACTACGGGAATACACTTTGAAGCATTAAATTTATCTTCTCAACTACATGAACCTTTTGCTCCTCTCCTTTCACCAAAGATGCATTTTTGCGCTTTTTACCGAGTCTCAGAGTATCGTTGACATGATTTGGTTTGTTGATTTTGGTATGTACAAGTGTTATGCCTCTTAAATCTTACTGCGAGTTCGTTTACTGGAGTGTGAGTTTGATTGAGTTACGACTTATCTTGTTATAAGAGAGTTTCAGAAGTTTACTGTGTGGTTTAACTTTGATTGCAGCACCAGTGATAAGTGCTTTTCTCTCGAAAGAAAATATGTGATATTTTAATATCACGATTCTTGGTCCAACACAATCTGCTTATAGGGGTATTTTGTCCAACCAATTATGCTAAGTAAATGAAAGTCCGTGTTGCTATTATGCTTCTCTTGAATTGGTTATTCTCTGTGCATAGTTCTTGGGAAGACGTTTGCATGTTTCACTGGTTTTCTTTTCGTTGTTCATGCCACAACTATCATTTGTCTGTATAGAAAAAACCTTCATTGGCCTACCCAGTCCCTCTTTTTTGAAGCATGTGGATTATGTATTTATGCTGAACATGTCTTTCTGAGAATTGGAGTTATCTGATATGTTCATCGTTGTTGAGAAGGAAAAGAAAAACTTTAGTTGATAAGCTAATTTAGTAAAGCTAATTCTCCAAGTCCACAAAATGAGGAGCTTTAACCTTTGACACTCTTTCAGATATCAGTATATCTTGAGTTAATTTAATTACTATTCTAAACCTTTTACAGGACACGATAAGCATGCAACTAAGGTGTCATTGTGGTAAAATGTGATACGAGATAAGTTGGATTTGATGGAAGAATAAAACATACTTTGAGGTGCCATTGCTGTAGGATGTCTTATGGCACAAGCTGAATCTGAAGGAAAAATTAGCATAATTGAGAACTACGGCATAAAAGGAGTCTTCACCTGAGAATATTAAATGCTTCCTTTTTACACTTACATTTGTAGCTTATTTTTATCAGTCTTCCAGTTGACTGATGCAGTTTTATGCAATTGTATTTAGATTCTTCATCTGGATTCATTGTCTTTGAAATACTATTTGTAGGTATATTTTTAATGTGATGATTTTTTAGAGTTAATTATTGCGCAATATGAGCAAGTATTGGAAATAAGTGATTATACCTTATTTTGTATTTTGTACTTGAGACTCTTCAGGTTATAATGCCTATACATAGGTTCCATAAATTTGAAGGGGGTTGTCTAAAACATGAAGCAAATTATTGGATTGAATGTCGGCCCGTGCATCGTACAGGCTTCCATTACTAGTTGAGAAATAAAGGTGAAAGAAAGAGTGTGCTGACAAATTGGGGCTAGAAAAACACTTGTCATAAGGGGAGGGTACCCTCACACAAGTATTAACTACAGCTAGCTAGATGCCCTTTAATTATTTGTAGAGTTTAGCAAGACACTTAGGAGCCGTTTGGACATGATTTCATCACATGACAAGTGTTGTTCTGGGTCCCACCGTGTCAGCACACTCTTTCTTTCACCTTCATTCCTCAATTTTCCCTCAATTTTGTTTTTTCTTTTAAAAAAAAAAAAAAACTTTTTGTTCTTCTCTTTTATTCTGCAACATCCTTTTTGTATTTTAATTTATCTTCCCTTCTCTTTTCATATCAAATAGAGGTAAATGAATTAATCCAAACTCCGATTTTATCTCTCCCTTTTTCTTTTTTCCCCCCCCCCCCCCCCCTTCTTGTGTTTCCTAATACCACAATCACCCTTTTGGGTTGATTTTTAAACTTCATAACTTAAGAATTCTAATGATAATTAACTGTTTAAGTATCGTTGGGTTTGGTTTAATTTCTTGAGGTGTGCAACAAAATATCTTAAAGATCTTTTTTTTTTTCCTGGGGTACAAGGAATAGTTTTTTTTAGTTGATTTAGTTGAGGGGTACAAGGATTATTAAGGGTATATAAATTTTATAAAAGGTCCCATGATTATGCTTTTTTTTCTTACCAAAGTCATATAACTTTATTTTTTGTAAAATAAAAATCACAAAACTATTACTATAGTAACGTACAAGTCATAATGACCGGAAACTCACCCTTCCAATACACTGAATATTTTCAATGATTTAAATTGTCACATCAACAAATCACAAATTTTTACCCCTTTTGATCTAATAAATATTTATAAACGTAATTTTAATTTCATACTCATTAAAGCCAGTACTATAGCTCCAACTAGGTGATTATTAGACTAACACTAAAAATCTCGAGGTGAAGAAGGTGGAAGAAGACAAAAAAGACTTTGACTTTGTTTAGCGAATAAAAATGCTATTTCTAAAGATAAATCAATGTAAAGTTTGAGACGCAAAATAATCCACCTACTTCATAACAATTTAAGTACCTTATCGCCTGTTTGGCCAAGCTTCTAAAACAACTTATTTTAAAAAGTATTTTTGGCAAAAAGCAGATTGTGTTTGGCCAATTAATTTAAAAAGTATTTTTGAGCAACAATTAGTGTTTGGCCAAGTTTTTAAAAAGTGCTTCTATGTGTATTTTTCTCAAAGGTACTTTTCAAAAAAGTGCTTTTGGGTAAAAGCTATTTTTTTTTAGCCATTTTCCGAAAAAAGCTCACATCGCTTCAAAAGACCTATTTTCTCCCAAAAGCTTGGCCAAAAACTTCACTTTTTTTAAAATAAGCACTTATTGAAAAAATAAGTACTTTTGATGAAAAAATAAGCTTGGCCAAACAGGCTATTAGTCTAAGCGCCCGTTTGGCTTAGCTTAAAAAAAGCAGCTTATAAGCCAAAAAAATAAGTTGGGCTACCCCAACTTATTTTTTTTGAGCTTATTTTAAGCACAAAATGGCTAATAAGTTGGCCAGCCAAACAACTTATAAGCTAAGCCAAACAGACTCTAAGTCAATTCATTAAATTATGACTCCAATACAATTTAAGAACTCAAGTAAATTAATTTAACCGTGTTTTTGGTGTTGCAAAGAAAACTCATTTTCTAATTAATACACCGAATTTATAGAGCGGCCCACAAATACATTCTCGCCCTCCTTAATTTCCTGAAGTCTAAAATTCAACCCAAAAGGATGACATGTAAGGGTGCTTATCAGTCGGTTCGGTCCGGTTTTGTGAATTACCGGTTCGGTTTATCGGTTTTGGGTTTGTGAATATTCTAAACCAAAACCAAACCGATAAGATATTCATTAACGGTTTTCGGTTTATCAGTTTTTGGTCCTTAACGGTTCGGTTTTTGGTTTAATCAATAAGAAAATGTTGCGCTAGTTTTTTTTTTTGCTTTCTCTTGTTTTCATATGTTCATATATACACTGTCTTAATTGATAAAGTCTACACAAATTACAAGACAAAAAACTTAAAATGCACTGTAGCAATCTTTCAAAAACAAAACAAGGCCAATTCACAGTTTATAAACAAGGCCAACCCCATTTGTTCATTTGAGAAGTGAGAAGAGGCTGAGACAGAAAAGCATCGCAAGCCCTGATTTCGTATGAGAATTGAGAATTTGAGAGAATGAGCGTGCATGCGGTAAGTAATTTAGAAATAGGTCTATATTTAAAAGTTAAAATTTAAAGCCACTATATATAATTAGGGAGAATCTAAAAATATTTTACATTTTGAATACGTAAATATTTTTTAAAGCAAAATGAAAAAGGATTAAAGTTTGGTCATATTTTTCCACTGATCGGCGCACGTTAGTGCCAACGTAAACCGGTCACCAGAATGGGTCGGGGATGCCCTAAGAAGGATAATACTGCTTAACAAATGATAGCTATAACAAAGATGACGATGGAGACGAGACTAGGGTCACAAAATACTAAGGACCAATGGCCGATGTTGCCATCAGGAATAGGTTACTCGACCGGCGATAAGGACCGATGCTGTAGGTCGGAGATACAAATGCTTCCAAGGTGCACTTACGCGTATGGGAGGAGTACTCCAGTTGAGAACAGATCCGGGCATGAAGACATGAAGATAGGTGCACAAGGTGTTTGACCAAATGCACAAATGAACCCTGGTACTACACCAGGTCTACTTATCATTCCATCAGGACTGATCCAAGAACAGTAGAAGTCAAGTGCTCGTAGTCAGCTAATGTTTGGCTCCCACCAGAACTCAATGAATCAGGAGGAGAGCCAAGGTTTGAAGGATCCACCAGGTGCTAAGGCAGTCAGAATTGATGGTGAGGAACAAACTTAACGCAAGGAGGGTGAGAAGATTGACCAGGGGCTGAAAGCATGCACAAGAGAGCAATTAGTTGAGATTGTTCTGTGAAAATAAAATTCCTAATAGACTGTTTAGGAAGCTAATCCACCAATTCAAGAGAAGAAGCAGTGAAATACATTGTTTAAGGGGAACAGGTTGGCTTCTAAAGGGATAAGTCTCAAGTACATTGCTCCTACCATCCAAAAGGGGGAGAAAATTGCAGAATTATGTAAGGAGGACTTGGCAAGAGAAACAGCCAAGTGGAACAATGCTATGATCCTAGATGTGGTGGGAATCTCGCCTACTATTGGAGCTGTGGAGAGATTCATAGCTACACAATGGAATTTTGCTATAAAGCCACGGGTGTATTACCATAATGATGGGAACTTCTTGGTTAAGCTGACTTGTGAAGAGGATAGGGATGTTGTGTTGTAATCAGGACCCTACACCATAAGCAACAAACCTGTTATAGTGAAGAAGTGGTCAGACGAATTTGATTTTCACTCAGAAGTGCTGCAAACCATACCAATCTGGGTGAAGGTACCAATCTACCGTCAATCATTTGGAGCATGGATGCTTTGAGCTGGATTGGAAGTAGTTTAGGAGTGCCAGTATATGCAGATGAGTGCACTTCTATGGTGGATAGAATTTCTTATGCCAGAATATTAGTTGAAATTGGATATTACCAGAAGCTTGCCTAAAGTTGTGAAAGTTAAGGATTCAATAGGTAGAGTGTATGAGTAGGAGTGCACTATGATTGGG
Organism: Lycium ferocissimum; assembly: GCF_029784015.1. NCBI lineage: Eukaryota > Viridiplantae > Streptophyta > Magnoliopsida > Solanales > Solanaceae > Lycium > Lycium ferocissimum. The sequence continues at coordinate 22,784,434 of NC_081345.1, read as the reverse complement.
TGCCCCAATACTGTTCTAGCTGCTTACAAGTGGGACATATATGCCAACTTAATAATTCAAATGTCTCACAACCTATAGCTAAGGAGGCAGGGAAGCAAACTGAGAAGATAGAAGGTCAAATGGAGGAAGATGCCAGGGTGGGGAAGAAAAGAGCTGGGGCACACAAGAAAATGAAGTCAGCTTGGCATCCCGCACCGGAAGACGATGGAGTAAGTGAACATAGTCTCGTGATACAGGAGAATGTTTCATCAAATCAGGCCAAAGATGCTGAGGTATGGCATGTGACTAGAGGAAAAGGTGTTGCTAAGCCTGTGCAATCAGTTCCACAGAGTGAGGTAGAATTATTGAATGGATTTCAACCTTTGGGAGCAAGGATGCAGTAGAATATGATGCACACTAGTGAAGTGGGGCAGAGTAGTACAGGAGTGTCAAACACAGACCCCCATCCCATACCCCAATGAACATTTTCACTTGGAATGTGAAGGGGTCGAACCAGGGGTATAAACAGAAAGAATTGAAGGAGTATATTGCTAATAATAGTGTTAGACTCATTGCTATAATAGAAACTAGGGTCAAAATGGATAATGCTGATAGTATTGCTAAAAAGATGGCTAGAGGTTGGAACTGGATAAATAATTATAGTATGAGCCCAAGAGGTAGAATTTGGGTGGGATAGAATTCTCAATTACTTGACTATGTTAACTTGGAGGTGCACTCTCAATATATACATGGAATAGTAAGGTTGAGGCAGGGTCCAATGGAATTTTCCTTTACTGCAGTCTATGGATTGCACACTATAAATGATAGGAAAATACTGTGGGAGGAACTGAGAAGACTACATGACTTAACAACAACACCATGGCTTGCTATGGGTGATTACAATGCTATTAAAGATGCTAGTGATAGAATGCATGGGACTATAGTGTAAGAAAATGAAATTAGAGATTTTAATGATTTCTTGACTAATACTGGTATGGAGGAGATGAAAAGTGTGGGTAGACAATTTACATGGTCAAATGGGAGCATTCTTAGTAGAATTGATAGAGCCATAATCAATTATAACTGGATGCTACTGTTTCCACATTTAGAGGTTGTTATACAGGACCCTGGGTTTCAGACCACTCACCAATGTCAGTACATATTACAAATAGCAGTGGCAGCAGACCTAAACCGTTTAGGTTTCTCAATTGTTTAGTAGAACACAAGGATTTCTTACCGTTGGTAGGGGAAGCTTGGTGTAAACCAGTTCAGCGGTCCAATATGGCCCTGGTCTAGAAAAAACTGAAAAATGTAAAGAAAGCAATGAAGAAACCGAATAAGAAGGAGTATATATGGGGATTGATAACAGATACACGATTTAAAACAAGAATCAAGGACTCGCAAATTCAAATGAGGGACCCTGATAAAGTCACTCTACGCTATAGTGCAGAAAAGGAAATAAAAGGCAACCTTGAGCATTAGTTAGGGATTGGGGAGAACATTCTAAGACAGAAATCCAGAATACAATGGCTTAGGTTGGGAGATGCTAATAATGCCTTCTTTTATGCAAGCATGAAGGGAAGGCTTGCTTCTAATGGCATTAACAACTTGGTTAACAGTATTGGGGATACTATACAGGATCAAAATGCAATTGAAGAGGAAGTGATAGGATTTTATAAATCCTTATTAGGCACAAATGTTGATCAGCTTCCAACAGTGGACACCACTATTATGCAACAAGGAAAAACATTGTCAAGATGGCAACAAATGGACTTAATACAACCAGTTACTAGGGAGGAGGTGATTGGGGCATTAAAGGACATGGATGATCTAAAGGCACCAGGGTGTGATGGTTTTACTACCCTTTTCTTGAAGAAAGCATGGGTTGTGATAGGAGAGCAACTCACAAATATTGTCATGCATTTTTTTGACGCAAGGGAGTTGTATCTGCCTATTAATTGCACCAATATCACACTGATTCCAAAAGTGCAGAACCCTTCGAGAGTTGCAGAATATAGGCCAATTTTATGTTGCTCAAGGTTCTTCCCAAGAGAATGCAGCAGGTTATGGATGACTTGGTTGATAAGAACCAGGCATCTTTTATCCCAGGAAGGGTGATCACTGACAACATTATACTCAGCCATGAACTGGTTAGAGGTTATGCAAGTAAAGGGATCTCTGCTAGAGTAATGCTGAAGATAGATATGAGAAAAGCATATGACTCTGTGGAATGGGCTTATCTAGAACAGATATTAGTATGCTTAAAGTTTCCTGAAAATTTTGTAAAGTGGATCATGAAGTGTGTTAGCACTATATCTTATTTAGTGTTGATAAATGGGGGCCCTACTACTCCATTCCAAGCTAAAAAAGGATTAAGACAAGGGGATCCTTTGTCCCCTTTCCTATTTGTCTTGGCAATGGAGTAACTTTCCAGAATTTTGAAGAATCTGAAGAATGAAAAACTATTCAAGTTCCACCCAAGGTGTGCTAAACTGAACCTTATTCGGTTGAGCTTTGCTGATGACCTTCTATTGTTTTGTAAAAGGGATCTCGACTCTGTGAAGCAGCTGTTCCAAGGATTCCAAAGATTTTCTCAAGCATCTGGATTGAGTGCTAACTTGGACAAAAGTTCCATTTATTTTGGAGGTGTCAAACCAAAGAATGCAAGATGCCATATTGCAAACATTGGGATTTGTCAAAGGTGAGTTACCATTTAAGTATTTAGGAGTTCCCCTATATACTAAAAGGGTATCTGTTGTACAATGCGAAACACTAATGGACAAGATTATAAGCAGAGTGAAATTATGGACAGTTAAATTTTTGTCATATGCTGGGAGGGTGCAACTGATTAAGACAATCCTATTTTCCATACAAGTATACTGGTCCCAGATAGTTGTGTTGCCAGAACAGGTGGTTAAGATGATAGAAGCTACTTGTAGGACATTTCTATGGACTGGTCAAGCTGAAACATCAAAGAAATCCCTCATTGCCTGGGATAAATTGTGCTACCCCAAGGTTACTGGTGGACTTAATATTCTTGATGTCAAAGTATGGAATAAAGCTGCAATTTGCAAGTTGCTCTGGACAATGAGTAAGAAGAAGGATAAACTTTGGATGGTATGGGTGCATATTTATTACATCAAAGGAGGTCCGGTCTGGGAGGCAAACTGTAACCAAGCTTCCTGGATAGTACAGAGGATTTTAAAGCTCAGAAGTATTTTGAATCAGCAGGATATGATGAAGTTGGTGTACTAGGGCTCAGCTCCTTCTCCATCAAGAGTGTCTATAGCCAAATGAGAGGGGTGATACCTAAGGTGGACTGGAGGAGAATGGTTTGCAATAATCAAGGAGCACCTAAGTGGTTGTTTATACTATATATAGCTGTATCCAGGAAGCTCCTCACTAGAACAAGATTGGCCAAATGGGGCACTGTTACTGATGTAAAATGCTTCTTGTGTGACAGAGAGGATAAGGATATAGACCATTTGTTGTTTGGTTGCACTTTTTCCGGTAGTATCCGGGAGAAAATACTCGAATGGCAAGGAATTAAGAGAAGAGCAATGACCCAAAACAGGAAGTTCAATGGGCAATAAGTCATGCCAAGGCGGCGTGGAGCAATTGAAGTGTACAAAATTGTGTTGGCAAGTGTTTATCATATATGGCAGGAATGGAATTGGAGGATATTTCATAAGAGGACTAAAGGACCAGCAGAGATTACTAGATTAATCATTCAAGAAGTTCATGGTGGAGGAAGCAAACAAGTTGCAACAGCTAAAGTGTTAGATAGGCTGAATTTCTACCCTTAATTGTTGTATAGGTTGATAGGGATGGTGATGATGAAGCTAGCAGTAGTTCTGGCTTGTTGAACTACTGTTTTTGTACATATTTTCTATTTGGTAAATAAAATTTCTTTAATTACAAAAAAAAAAAATACAATTAGGGATAAAAATGTAATTTTAATATAAGCTTATTGGGTTATCGATTTTAACCATTAATTAAATCCTTAAAACAGGAAACCGAACCGATAACCCAATAAAAAAAATTTACAAAACTGTTTATAAACCGTTAACCCAATAACCCGATATCGATAAACCAATAATGTTTTTATTAGTTCGGTTTATTGGTTATGAAAAGAGAAGGGGAGATATAAATTAAAATACAAAAGAGGTGTCGGAAAATAAAAGAGAAGAACGAAAAGAAGAAAAACAAAATAGCAGAATGGAGGGGAAATTGAGAAATGAAGGTGAAAGAAAGAGTGTGCTGACAAGGTGGGGCCAGAAAAACACTGTCATAAGGGGAGGGTGCCCTCACACAACTATTATTGGTTGTGCCTCACCCCCTAAAATTTTTCAAAAGGAAACATTTAACGGTCAATTATACTATTAACTATAGCTAGCTAGATACCCTTTAATTATTTGTAGAGTTTCAGCAAGACCCTTATGTATATTCAGACCTGCACCAATTCCTTTTATCTAATTAGAATATATTCTATAACTACTTTCAGTTATAAGCAATCATATTTTAATATCAAAAAGCTACTTTATCTGTATCATCATGCTGCATATTGATTTCTACTAGTACGTATCTTTTAGCACTTAATTACTGATCAGCCATATTGGTAAAAATAACTAATAAAACAAGTAAATTATAACACAAAAACAGAAATATAGTCTTCACATATCGACGCGCAACAAAGAGTGTTAATTCTACATATTGATGATGTAAAAAAATATTTACACAATTATGTCACTTAATAGGTAATTAAAACTAAATATCTTGCTAAGTATTAATTCGGATTTTCTAACAAAAAAATCTTTTTTTGTAATTAAGTGTATAACCCAATACAATAATATCTTTTATTCTTTAATTAGATTATACCATAATATCCGTGTACAAGAGTATCGATGATATAGTTATAACGTACATGTTTTTCTGAATTCCAAGTGCATATTTAAAACAATTTTTATTTTAATCTTCTTAAAGTAGAAATTCCAATATTTTCTTGCGGATCCCTTTTGGCTTTGGCTATACAAAAATTTACATTCATGATTTTTGTATTTACTGCTATATTCAAAACAATATTGTTTTACTAGTCTTAGAGTAGAAATTCCAATAATTCTTGTGGATGCCTTTGGCTTTACCAGAATTTACATTCATGATTTTTCATCGTACTGCTTTACCAACTCTTATAACTAAGATAGTAAGATTAAGTAAATGATTTCTTCAAGTGAGTTTAAAGAATCAGTCCCAGCCCATAAGGATACCAACAAGTACGGGTGTTCAAAGAAAATCGATAAATCACATTAAACCAGAAAAAAAATTCAATTAATGGTTTGGTTTGATTTAGATTGATATTGAAAAAACCCAACCAGAATTGCTTTGGTTTAGTATTAACTAAAAAAAAGTCAAAATCGAAATCAAACCAACCCGCAGTTAAGTGTTTACAATTTTAAAATTATTATACATAAAAATATTTTTTGTAATATAATTATAAAAATTTCTTAAACTTCGAATTCTGACAATACTCTATTTGAAATACCGTTAGCGGAGGTACTAACAGAAAGTAGTTATTTTGGGCAAAATCGAAAATGTCGAACACCGGCCACTTTCCTCAGGGTGGTCAAAAAAGGAAGAAAAGATACCATTCAACTTGACAATGTAAGAAAAGAATTGGAGGTCAAAATTAGCATAAAACACGCACAATAGCACATATACCATAGTATTATATTCCATCAGAGATACGAGTGTTCTCTTTTAGTGTTACCTAAATTTCCACCAAATAAAAAGTAGAAGATTGACGGAGAAGCTGCTTATGTTCCCTTCATTATATAATGACTTGGAAGACTGAAATATAAACAACATTCAGAAACACTAACATCCATAAAGCTCATAAAACACAGAGAGAGAGAGAGATGTCAACACATAAAGGAGGCAAATTACCAAAGGGAAAAGAAGGCATGGGACATGATGGAGGAGGTCAGAAAAGCAATGCGGTGTTTCCTTTTAAGCCTAAGGATGGGAGTGTGATTCCCAAAGAGCAAAAGTCAGTGAAGACCATGGCATGTGTTCAGATAGGCAAAATTTTAACTTCGTCTTTCAATGAAGACAAGAAAAAGATACTTCCATAAGGCTAGCTTATCATCATTTCTAGTTCCACATATGAACTTTTGTACTAATAGAATTTATTACTATTAGAAACAAACAACTCTATGCAAGCTTGTAGGGCCACATGATGGACGGTTGAATGTTGATGTTCTAAGATCATCTATGTAATGACATGTTGTATTAAAGCAAACAGAGAATACAGTCCCTAATAAGGACCTTATCCTTTCACATATGCTTATAATATATGTTGTGGAATCGAATCTTAGTATGTCTTTCCCTTCTTCACCAATGAAACAAGTTACTCCCTCCGGATAAAAAAAAGAGTCCACTTAGCCATTTGCACACCCCTTAAGAAAATACTAACTTCTAGACAAAAATAGGTAATTTGACTAAACTACCCCTAATTAAATAGGCATGAGGATTTGATCATATAACACTTAATAAGGGAAAATATGAAAAAATAAGGTTAATTCTTTCTTGATTTGCTAAGTGGACTCTTTTTTTGATCCGGGGGAGTAACAATCATGCTTATTGCTATTTCAATCACATCTCATTCTATATGTATCATAGAATGCACGTTGCAATATTAGGTGATTCACATTTTTTTTTTAAAAAATTTAGCTCATCCGCTTCTAGAGTGGATGCCTTTTCATTGTTTAAAAACATATTTACAAAACAGAGGAGTAAAATACTCCCTAGACCTACTTAATTGAAAAAGGCTTCAATTTTAGCACAAGTAGGATTTCAGTTTAGCTCTCTCAAAAAGTGACTCCCTTCATGTGTCCCCATCGATCGCAGATATGTTGACCAATTAGTCCTTGTTCGCTCTCAAAATTTCATCATAATATATAACATCAAAATATATAACTTGGGGTACGAACCTTTTCACCCAACTCTTGGCTATTCCTTGATAGTATTTTGTTTGGTCTCGAGCTTGACCATTGAGTCCTAGCTTCCGCTCTCCAACGTGTCTCAATCATTCACTAGACTGAGGAAGTAGGAGTTAGATCCTTACTTTAAGCTTTTAATGCACGATTAATAAGAATACACAAAACGGAAAATCTTCTTATATGCCTTGTAACGACCCATTCCGTGCAACAATCATAAGTAAACTCTACTAGTCAGAGTTTTGTGGCCCTTAGGACACTTCTAAATCGAGATAACGACATAAATGATCCCTTTATTATGAGTTTATTATGATGGTAGATTCAAAATAATCTCTTAACTATGCACTTAACAGTTTTAGTCTTTTAAATTTGTCACAAGTTAACAAAAATGATCCCTTAACAAAAACGATCCTCTAAAGTGAGATTCGACTATAAGTTATTTGGACTGCCTTGCTTGCTTTTGAAATCAATTTCCACCTCATACACGTGCATTTCAATTTATGCGGCATAGTCTAATTGGAGAAAGAAATAAAAGATTTTGAAACTGATAATCTTAAATATGACATAAAATATACTCTGCACTATATAATTATATATGGGACCTTTAAAAGATTGAGATTTAAACATGCTATAATAGTTATAAGTTTGTCACTATAAGAATTTGTCATTAAAAATAAACTAAAAAAATTAAGTAAATTATTCTCAAATTTAAAAATCTATCATTTTCTTAACCGACTAAGAGCCTGTTTGGATTGGCTTATTTTAAGTCAAAATAATCTTAAATATGACATAAAATATACTCTGCACTATATAATTATATATGGGACCTTTAAAAGATTGAGATTTAAACATGCTATAATAGTTATAAGTTTGTCACTATAAGAATTTGTCATTAAAAATAAACTAAAAAAATTAAGTAAATTATTCTCAAATTTAAAAATCTATCATTTTCTTAACCGACTAAGAGCCTGTTTGGATTGGCTTATTTTAAGTCAAAATAATTTTTTAGTGTTTTCATAGGCTTGGGTAAAATAAAAAAATATTTTTAAGCATTTGTTTATACATCAAAATAACAAAAAAAAAAGTCAAAAATGATACTCCCTTTGTCCTACAATAAGTGTCACCTTAGCCAAAAAAATTTGTCCCATAATAAGTGTCACCTTAGGAAATCAATGGATATATTGACAAGTTTTTTCCTACTTTGCCCTTAGACAAAAACTGACAAATTTATGTATTCAAAACAAAAAGCACATAGAAACTTGGTATTGTTGGATTTCCAATGTTAAAAGGCTTACTTTTCATGCATGCTCTAATCAAAAGGGAAAAATAATTTTTTTTATTATATAGGGGTAGTTTAGTAAACTTTGCATTACATTATTGGTTTCTTAATATGCGTGTTTTTGGCTAAGGTAACACTTATTATGGGACGAAGAGAGTAAGTTCAAAATGCCCATTTTTTACTTATAAGTCAAAAGTCGTAAGCTCATCCGAATCCCCTAAGAAAACATTGTCGGTTAAAGTAGATTGGGGGGAGTAATTAGCAGCAGAACAAAACGATGACGCCATGAAGACAAGGTCACTTATGTGACGTACCACTTTTGTTTTTCTCTTCAGCAAACGGGTCCCTCTTCAATCTTATGCTTTGAATGGAACCTAGTGGAGTATAATATTATATTTTGGGCAGCAGCCTTCACCACTTACAGCTACTGGGCCCAAGTAAAGACATGTGGCATTATACTGCTGTTTGCTAATTTCAGAAACAAATTGGACCACACTCCCTCAAGGCAAGCGAAAATGCAAAAATTACTAGAAAAAGGTAGACCAAGAATCTTTCAATTCTCAATTTACTCGATGATCATTTATCAACTTGGATCTTAGTGAAGTTCACTTTTTGAACAAAACTTAGTTATAATGTTCTTTTATTCAAAATCAGAACTGGCAGTTCTTCTCGGCGAAAGCCGAAATGGCCAAGAAAACCAAAACTAGAGGGAGGGGGCAAGAGATCCAAGCAGCGAATCCAGATGGGGTCGGGGGGAGGAAAGAAATTCCTCAATCAGCTGATGCAAAAAAGACGAAAAGTGTGAATGTACTGAATGGAATTGTTCCGCTCAATCTCAACCAGAAATCAACTATGGAGACTCCAATTGGGAAATCGATTGGGCAGAGCAGTGGAGCGGCGACTCAACAAATGAGTGCATCACTAGGATCGAACCCAAAATCAACAAAATCGTGGGCGGATACGGTGGAAGATCCAATATCCGCGAGTCTCAAAATCTAGGGCATAGAAGTGAAACATGGAGTAAAATAGTGGGGCCGAACCCGACTCTGACCTAGAAGGTCAAGAGGGAAAAGTTGAAAATGTCAAAATAACAATGGAAGATATTAGGGATGAAGTAGAATATTGGAGTTCTGCAGTTATCTGTTATGTGTTGGGATCTAATCCCCCACAAACAGTCATGGAGGGATACTTTCGGAGGGTGTGGAAGGTACTAGGGGTGGCTAAAGTGGCACAGGTAAATGGGGGTATTCTTAGTGAGATTCCACAATAAGGAGGATAAAACCACGGTACAGAGGAGGTGTACTAATGTTCGATAGAAACCCATAAAAGGTGAAACCATGGAGACACCGATGTTGAAGTAACTAAGGAAAAGGTGGATAAAGTCTTTGATATCGATTAAGGTGGTAGATTTGGATATAAAATATTAGGGGAAATCGAAGACACTAAAATAGCCGGTGGTGGGGAAACCATCGCGAGCGATATAGCCACAACCCAAAAAGAGAGTTGACATTTGCAAGAGTACTATGCCCCTGAATAAAGAATACCCGAAGGAGGTAATGTTTGAAAATGAGGTGGGGGTGATTGTGGAGCGGAGGATTGAATATGAGTGGAAGCCTACCATGTGTACAAGGTGTAAGAATTTCGGTCATGAAATTCAGGAGTGTAGAAGGCAACAGAGTGACAAAGAGTGGTTAGAAAAGCGGGAGAAGGGGAAAAAAGAGGTAGAACAGGGGGAAAATGTGGATGAAGGAACACAACAACAAAGGGAGAGGGTGAACATGAAAGGGAAGGAGAAGAGCATGAACACAAATAAGGGTGAAGGAGGAAAACCGAGCCAGATATCTATACAGAGGAACCCTTTTGCAGGGCTACAACATCAGGAGGAAGATATGGGGCAAAAGCAAGGGGAGATAGTGTTGAAACAGCCATTTGAAGACCCTAGAAACTGTAAGGGTGGGGATAACCCCACCTCCAATGGATAAACTTGGGTTTTGGAATGCCAGAGGTTTAAATAGGGCCAATAAGCAGAGGGAGATGCAGCTCTTTTTGCAAAAATCAAGAGTTGGACTATTTGGACTTCTGGAAACTAAGATTAAGAAAGCTAAAGCTCAGCAAGCTTCTCTTAATCTGTGTAATGGTTGGGCTTTCACAACAAATCTTTCTACTCATCCCGGGGGAAGGATTTGGCTATTATGGAAGCCTCAAATTTTTAATGTCAATATATTGGTGGTATCAGCTCAAATAATACACTGTTGGGTGCAACATAGAGGTACGGGTAAACAGTTTCATGTAACTATGGTATATGGGTATAACGACCAAGCAATGAGGAGAGTAATGTGGAAAGATATTCTAAGGGTGTATGGGATTATGCAGGGACCCTGGGCAGTTATGGGCGATTCAATAATGTGCTATATAAAGATGATGACGAGAACGGGCGACCTATCACACTCTCAGAAATTAGAGAGTTTAGGAAATGTGTGGATACATGTGGATTGCAAGACATGAAGTCATCTGGGGCCTATTATACCTGGTGCAACAAACAACAAGGGACTGCCAGAGTCTACTCCAAAATAGACAGAGTGCTTGTGAATACGGAATGGAGGGCTGATCTTCCTGCATCAGAGGTACATTATAGTCCTGAAGGGTTGTTTGACCACTGTCCAGCTATTATCAGCTGGGAAAATGGGGAAAAAAGGGGAAGGAAGCAGTTCAAATACTTTAATATGTGGAGCTCTGGCGAGGATTTTATTGAAAAAGTGAAGAATAGTTGGGATGTTCCTATAGCAGGAAGAAGAATGTTCCAGGTGATTGGCAAAATGAATAGATTGAAGGCAATACTGGTACAGCTAAATAAAACCAGATTTAGTGACATAGAAAATAAAGTTGCCATAATGAAACTTTCGGTGTCAAGAATTAATTCAGAAAAGCAAGGGGATACAAGCATTGTATAAGGAGAAGGAGAAGGCTCCAAGGAATGCACCAAGCTAAATCATGCTAGAGAGCGCTTTCTCATGAAAGAAGCAAGGTAATGTGGCTATAAGAAGGTGATCAAAATACCAAATTCTACCATAATTACCTCAAAGCTCGAAGGAATATCAATAGAATTTTTACAATAAAAAGGAAAGATGGGCAGTATGTAGGGGATATAGAAGGCATTAGTGAAGCATTTACTGAGTACTACGTGGAACTGTTGGGGACAGCCAGTGAAGAAAGACAACATGTGAGTAGGGACATACTTAGAAGAGGACCAGTGGTGACACAGACTCAAAGCCAAATGCTAACAGAACCGTTTACCGCACTGGATGTAAAGAAAGCTTTATGGGAAATAGGAGGGGACAAATCACCAGGACCTGATGGGTTTGGGAGTAAATTCTTCAAGGATAGTTGGACTATAGTGGGGGATGATATAGTTGCGGGTGTACTGGAGTTTTTTGAGTCAGGTGAAATGCTCAAAGGGGTGAATGATACTGTTATAACCTTAATCCCGAAAGGGACACACTCTAAAAGTGTAGGGGATTTTAGACCCATATCATGTTGCAACACTTTGTATAAAACTCTCAGAAGATGATGCCGAGGTCGAAAATGGTATTGCCTAGCATCATATCTGATAACCAAAGTGCCTTTATTACTGTGTGTCTATTGTTCAAAATATTTTGATATGTCGTGACTTAGTGAGACTATACAATAGGAAGAACTTTACTAAAAATTGCTTGATGAAGATTGATTTGAGAAAGGCATACGACACGATCGAGCGGGGTTTGTACAGGAGATGCTATATGGGCTGAATTTCCCAGTAAAGTTTATCAAGTGGATCATGAAATGCATTACTACAACCCAGTATACAATAGCTATTAATGGGGGACTGCATGGAAATTTCAAAGGAAAAAGAGGATTGAGGCAGAGAGACCCTATATCTCCACTCTTATTTGTGATTTGTATGGAGTATTTTACTAGACTAATGACCGGGACAGAAAGCTGGGTTTGCATATCACACTAAATGTAAAGAGCTGAAGCTGAATCATTTGTGTTTTGCAGACGATAGGTTAATTTTCTACAAAGGGGAATTTAACTCTATAGTATTGATCTTTGGCACTAAAGAATTTTCTCTGACTTCGTGGGCTGAATACTAATATCAAATATGTTCACTTTAACATGGACCAGTAGAAGTAGCAGATGTATGTGAGCTGACCGGATATACGAGAGGCAAGTTGCCATTCAAATATCTGGGGGTGCCCATCAAGTCAAAACGACTGAATGCAGTAGATTGTGAAATGTTGATAGAAAAAATGACAGCTAGAGTGAAAACTTGGGGTACTAGGAATTTATCGTATGCGGGAAGGGTGCAACTTGTGAACTCAGTGTTGATGCACATACATAGCTACTGGTCAATCGGTTTTTATTGCGAAACAAGTCCTTAAAGACATTACTTTAATATTTAGAACTTTCATGGACGCAAGGTGTGTGTACAAACAAACCACCCCTTGTGGCATGGGACTTAGTGTGTCGGCCAAAGAATGGAGGATCGGGATTACAAAGCTCACTATGGGAAATATGTGGGAACATTACAAATAAAGAAGATAACCTTTGGGTGAAATGGGTGAACCACGTGTACGAAAGGAGAAGACTAGTGGCAATATAAACCATCACAAGAGAGTTCTTTGTATTGGAAAAGATATGCAACATAAAAGATAAATTCGAATCGGATATAGGGGTAATGAGTGGTTAACACCGGAGGGAAGTACACGATCGAAGTGGCTATTCTTGGAGCATGGGAGTGGCATACAACAACCATGGTGGAGAGCGGTTGTCTATAATGGCAGTTCCAAAGCATAGTTTTATCTACTGGCTGGTGATGCATGAGAGACTACTCACTCGGGTAAGACTAGAAAAAATGGGACTATGCCAGGACAACCTGTGTGAACTTTGTGGAAGATCCCCGGAAACTATAAACCATCTCTTTTTTGAATGTGCATACTCACAGATGTGTCTTGAAACGGTGCTAACCTGGATCAAGGCTCCAAAATGCAGATTAGGAGTGCAAGGGCTGTGGAGAAGGCTGGTGAGAAGAACGAAAGGGAAGATGAGTAGAGGGCTTATATGGGCAATATTGGCTGCAACGGTATATCATATATGGACTGCAAGGAATGATTATGGAATCAAAAAATTATCGAACCGTTATTGGTCGAAATACAAGAAGACAAAGCAGATTAGAGCCTTAGAGATGCTAAAGAGAAGAATAACCCGTAACGATGTGAAATGGATAGAACAATTGTATACGTAGGAAATGTATAGTGGTCTAAAGAGGGGTCATAGTAAGTGAAACTGAAGAGGTGGTCGCGGTATGTTAGGCGAGAGAGTTTTACTTGGCTTTTTGTTGTTTATAGGCTATAAGATATATGTAACTGTGTTGGAATGAAATACAATGAGTTTGTTCGACCAAAAAAAAAAAAATGTTCTTTTATTCAGACCTCAATTTCAAAGAACTGAAGATTAAGGTGACCAATGAAATAATTCGCACAAGGCGTGGCCAGAGAACATTATTGTTGGCTGAAAAATTATTAAACTAACCAACGATGATTCCATTCCAATTTATGATTAGACGACCATTAACATTAAGGGAAGAATTATTCTCCTTTTTCTATGAATTAATTCAAAGAATTATTGCATGAAGCGTCCTAATAACTGTAGTTACAAAATGAAGCTTTTTGTATAATAAAGATCTTAAAAGCTATTCTCAAATGCAAATCAACTCTAACATCTTAACTTTTAAACAGTAGAGATCTAATAGCTCAGTTAGTTGGCTACCTGAACTCTCACTTTATTGGTGAGGGTTCAAATCCTCATATTGTAATCCTCTTCCCCTACCCCCTATGTAATAAAAACAAAATTTTAAAAAAAAAAAAAATCTTAACTTTTAAACATTAAAAAAATCACAATTTCTTAAAACAATATTATTATCATACTATTCATTTTATCTCCCAATAAGCAAATAATCAATCAAATTTATCAATATTATAATTAAAATGTAACTCCTTCATGAATAAAAATAAAATTATTTGACTCCTTCATGTCCTGAATATTGCATAATATACTAGGACAAGACGGACCCTTAGCTAGTTGTCCTGAGGATTGATCTTTTTCTTGACATTCTTGAAAGCAGAATAGACAGTTTTCCCTATTTTTGCAACAGCCATGGCCTTCACCAACTTTTGCTCTTTCGGAAAAACACTTCCACTCGGGGGTTTGTGTGGAAATACTCCATTATTAGTTTTCTCTGTCACTTCTTTTCCTTTATCAACAATCTTCTCTCTTTCCCTCTCTTTATGTGAAGCTATATATGTTTGTGAGAAGAGCTAGCTTACTAGTTTGCTTTGTGATTATTTGGAGGAAATGTGAAGATTTTATAGACGGAGAACGAAGGCTTTGTTTGTGGTTTCTCATGAAATTTCTGGGTGATCTCAAGGTAAGGTTGAAAGCAAATTCAAGCTTATTTCTTGCATGGTATAGTGTGCATCTGTGTGTGCATGGGTGTGCTGTTTATGTGTATTTCGTCACGGTCAGTCATGTAAGAATATAAAGACTATGTATATGTTTATTCGGGTTTAAAACTTTGAGTACAATGCATTATGTAAATAAATGTTTACACAATCAAATTGTCGTAAATTAGTTGTTGCAAACAGTTTTCTCGATAAACAGTAACTGGTGACTACATAAAAATGGTGACTATTCTACTACATCATGTTATCTTTATATTGTCAATATATATAACTAAACTCATTCTTTCTTTTTTGCAGTGTGTGTCAGTGTATTAGGGACTACAACCTGAGTGAGTGTATCACTGTATGTGTCCGCGTGGTACGCGTGATAGAATGCGTATAGGGAGAAAGGAGCACATCAATTTAATTACTTGCCATACAAGGCTGAAATTAGCAAATACTATGAACCCAAAACAATGAAAAGCTACGTACACATGCATGTGTCGTCATGGGATTAGGAAATTTAAAGGAAACAATCAAGGGTCAATGATACTAGCTAGCTAGTTGCACGCCCTTTAAATTATTTGTAGAGTTTCAGCAAAGACCCTTATGTATATTCAAACCTATGACACCAGTTCCTTAATTAATCTAATTAGAATATTTTCTATAACTCCTTATAATACTACTTTCAGTTATAAGCAATACAATAATACTTCCACTGATAGTATTAGATTATAATCTAGCTTGGTGAGAAAAAATTAGTAATAACATGAAGAAAAGGAATATAACAATATAAAAAGAGAAACATTTCAATAACAATATCACATTTGAGATTACAGAAGTTGTAGCTTGAATGGGAACTTGATATGAATCCCATTCAAATTTTTTGCGAGCTAAAATGAAATCCTACTTGGGATTAATTGGAGCCTGTTCCAATTAAGTAGGCAGGGGCGGATCTACTTGGGGGCCAAGGTGTGCACCCGAACACCCTCGGCAAAAAATTACAGTGTATATATAGGGTAAATTTTCTGTGTTTTTGTGCATATATTAACTTTTGAACACCCTCGGCAAAAAATTACAGTGTATATTTAGCTTCTTTTTTTTTTTCCGAACACCCCGAATGAAAATTCTGGATCCGCCACTGTAAGTAGGTCTAGGGAGTTATATACTCTTCTGTTTGTGTACAGTTGGTTTGGATTAATGGAAAGGCAACCACTCTTGAAGTGGTTGAGTTAAATTTATTAAAAAAAAAAAATAACTGTGGCAACAGGGCAAGTTCCTACCTACGAATCCTTATACCACATAGTACAGAGTAATGTTATTGCATTTGTAAATGAAATTTCACATCTCTTAAATAGGAAACAAACCACACAGAGTAACGTTATTGCATTTGTAAATGAAATTTCACATCTCTTAAATGGGAAAAAAAACCATGTACATAGAGTAACGTTATTGCTTTTGTAAAAGAAATTTCACATCTCTTACATAGGAAACAAATCATATCCTAAATATTGCATAATATATACTAGGAAAAGACAGACTCTTAGCTAGTTGTCCTAAGGATTGATCTTTTTCTTGACATTCTTGAAAGCAGAATAGACAGTTTTCCCCATTTTTGCAACAGCCATGGCCTTCACCGACTTTTGTTCTTTCGGAAAAACACTTCCACTCTTGGGTTTGTGTGGAAATACTCCATTACTAGTTTTCTCTGTCACTTCTTTTCCTTTATCAGCCATCTTCTCTCTCTCTCTCTCTCTCTCTCTCTCTCTCTCTCTCTCTCTCTCTCTCTCTCTCTCTCTCTCTCTCTCTCTCTCTCTCTTTCTCTCTTTATGTAAAGCTATATATGTTTGTGAGGGAGCTAAGGCTTTGTTTGTGATTATATGGAAGAAATGTTTGTGAGGGAGCTAAGGCTTTGTTTGTGAGGGAGCTAGCTTACTTAGCTTGCTTGCTTTGTGATTATATGAAGGAAATGTGAAGATTTTATAGAGGGAGCTAAGGCTTTGTTTGTGATTTCTCATGAAGTTTTGAAAATAAAAGAATATTAACAATATTTACAATCACTATTTAATAATATTAGTATTAGAATTGGCATTAGAATTGTGATAAATCGAAATTCTGCCAAAATAACCATGAGCGGCTACGATATTATAAGTTTCTTCCTCTTGACCGATTCTGTAACCGATTTTTTTTTTAATTGCGTTTTTTTGTTTTGAACTCCACAAGAATTTGTCGATATTTCCGATTAAATCTTCTTGTTACTAGATTTTCTATAGGAAAAATCTCGGTTGTGAGACACATTAAATTTGAATCTAAGTCCCCAAAGAAAATGCAAATCAAATAAAGAAAACAAAAAAATTAGAGGGGGTCAAACTTCTTGTCTGGGTGATCTCACGTAAGGTTGAAAGGAAATTCAAGCTAAGTTCTTGCGTGTGCATGTGTGTGTGTGTGGGGATGTGTTGTTTATGCGTACTTCGGATGTTTATTTGGTTTCAGTTAGTTATTTAAGAATATAATCAAAGATTACAATATTTATTCGAGTTTAAACTTTGAGTACTTTTTATTAATGGTGTGAAAAGTATTTACGCAATCAAATCACTCATAAAGTAACCCTATATCACTGCATGTGTCCGCGTGTTAAAATGTGTAAAGGGAGAGGCTCATAGAGCAGCACATCAATTTACTTGCCATACAAGGCTCAAATTAGCAAATACTAATGAACACAAAACAATGAAAAGCTACGTACACATGTGTCGCAATGGGATTAGGAAATTTAAAGGAAACAATTATGGTTCCACGATACTAGCTAGGTAGATGCCCTTTAATTATTTGTACAGTTTCAAAGAAGACCCTTATGTATATTCATCTACACCAATTCCTTTAACCTAATTAGACTATATTCTATAACTACTCCTCATAGTACTACTTTCAGTTATAAGCAATCATAGTTTAATATCAAAAAGCAACTTTTTTTTTTATTTTTTATTTTTATATAACTTACCCAGAATGGCTGGGATCCATTTTATTCCAACCAGAGAGAAGATACAACAGGAGGGGACTTAGCCTAACTCCTTTTACAAAAGATGGTTATACCATATGATGACCAGCAAAGTATAACCATAGACTAGGAAGAAATCTATTTTGTATTTGGTGATTTGAAAACTTTCTTCCAACTTTGTGCTATTTGCATTTACATATTCCAACAACGTCAAATGTGCAGAGAAGTGAGCTCTCAACAACAAAAAATAAGCTCCCAAAAGTAGTAAAACCATTTATACATATATACCCCTCCTCTGTTTGTGTCTTATGGAGGGCATATTATCTTTGTCCAAGATATATGCCCCTACTACATATCTGGAAAGGTCCTTGATATCATAGAAGATTTCCTCTTGTCCATCCATACTCCATTTGGCTAGTGCATCCGCGACTTGGTTTGCTTCTCTATAACAGTGTTGAACTATGAAGTTTGTATGAGAAAGCAACTGTTTAATCTTGTTCACTGAGTCTTGAAGCTGCCATGCAATATTGGATTTTCCCTTGACCATGTTGACAATGATTAGAGAGTCAATCTCAAGAATAATATTTTGGAATCCTTTTGTCAAGCACCACTGCAAACCATAAAAGGTTGCTTTTGCTTCGACTAAGTTACTGCTCCCTTTTCCTAAAAATTTGGCAAAGGCCATGATAATATGCCCATTGTTGTCCCTCATTATTCCTCCAGCTCCAATGGAATCCTCTATATTGTGACTACCATCTGTATTTAGCTTAATCCAGTCTAGAGGTGGTCTGATCCATCTCACAATTAGGCAATCAATCTTATGAGAAGACAAAATGATCTGTTTACTTAGATCCTGCCAGGACCATTTCCATTGAGTGGTGGATATGGTTTTAGACACAACCCATTTGATGTGATAACTAACTTGATATATAACTCTAGCCTTTGAGATTTTTGAATTACCATACACATTAGAGCACCTAGCTTTCCATATTTTAAAAATAACAATTGGTATGATATTTAGGAGATCTTTGTGCAAACCATTTTCTGCCTTTATACTCAACCATTTAGTCATCATAGTCCTGATGGTGCAATGTTCCCAGGGAATTCCAAGAGGTAGTCCAAAGAAGTTCGATATTATCCTAGCAAGCTCACCATCCAAAAAAGTATAGTGAATGGTCTCATCCTTTGCGTCAAGACAACAACAACATTTTGTATCAACATCAATTCCAAGTCTGCTAATAATATTATCAAAAGGTAGTTTGTTCTTCAGCATTTTCCAGACAAGAAAGGACATTTTAAAAGGAATAAATTTGTGCCAGATCTTGTGAAAGAATGGATCTGCGTCTTGTCTTTGTCTGTTGATCTCCCAAGCAGTTGAAGTAGTGAAATTTCCACTATTTGAAGGCATCCATACTACTGAATCTGGCTTATCAATGTTGGTAATGGGTGTAGAGAGGATTAACTCAGCCAAGTATTCTGACAAATGAAGGTGATCAATGTTCCACATACCATTGTCAATTATTTCTTTCACCAGCTGGTTTCTGCATATATCTGTGTGGTCAATAACTTGAGCTAATGCCCCCAAGCCTGTCCAGTTATCCCACCACATATTGGAAGATCCAAAATTAATTTTCCATAGCATTTGCTCCTCCACTTTGCCTTTAACTTCAAGTATGCTTTGCCATCCATGTGATAAGCCAGCTCTCCACTTTCTGTCCACAGGGTGAGCAAGTCTGCAATACTTGACTTTAATGAATTCTGCCCATAGAGATTTCTCAGTTCTGAATCTCCACCACCTCTTCATTGCCAAAGCATCACTGATGTCCTTCAGTCTTCTGAAACCAAGCCACCCTCTTCAGTAGGATAACACATTTTAGCCCATGAGCTCCAGTGAAGCTTCTTCTTCTTATCAGTACAACCCCAGAAAAACTTAGTCATGTATCTTTCAATTTGTAAGAAGATCTCATTTGGAGGTTTCATAGCAGCTAACAGATAAATTGGTTGGGATTGCAGAACATGTTTGATGAGAATGGCCTTACCACCAATCGATAGCAATTTTCCTTGCCATCCTGAGGTTTTTCTGACAACTTTAGTAATAGCATCATTGAAAGTAGAAATGAGTTTTCTACTAACATAAATTGGGCACCCAAGGTAGGTAAAAGGAAATTCTTTATGCTTGTACCCAGTAATTTCTTTAATTCTAGCAACCTCATCAGAACAGGTATTGGGACTCACCAGAAAGCAGCTTTTCTCTTCATTTATGAGTTGGCCAGAACACTTAGCATAATTGTTTAGAATGATTTTGACCAAAGTTCAAATGAGTATAAGTTCCCTGATGTGAAGATTATAACATCATCGATATGCTAGGTGGGATATCTGAGGACCAAACCTGTTCATAGAGAAACCAAAGATAAAGGTTGTCATTATGGAGTGTATTTAGCATTCTGGATAAAACTTCAGCTCCCAAAATGAAAAGAGCAGGAGACAGAGGGTCTCCTTGTCTCAAGCCCCTGGAGGAGTGGAAGAAACCTTTTCTTGAACCATTTATAAGAATAGAGTACCAAATATTGGAGAAAGATCTCCATACAAGATCCACCCATTTATCAGAAAAACCATACTTCTTGAGAACATCAATGATAAAGTGCCAATTAACCCTATCATAAGCTTTTGACATGTCTAGTTTAAGAAAAACATTTCCCCCCTCTTTCTTGTCCCTGATTCCATGGATTATCTCCTGAGCCAAAAGAATATTTTCTGTAATTAGTCTTCCATGGACAAATCCTGATTGATTATCAGAAATAAGTCTTGGAAGTATGCAGGCCAGCCTATTACTCATGATCTTGTAGATAACTTTATTTGAGAAGTTGGATAGGCTAATTGGTCTCATTTTTAAGAAAGTAGTAGGATTCTCAACTTTAGGAATTAGCACTAGGCAAGTGCTTATGAAATATTAGGTAAGTTGAGAACCATTAAAGAAACTCTGAATTAGGTCCTTGAGATCTTGTTTAACAATATCCCAACAGGTCTAATAAAAATATCCATTAAATCCATCTGGACTATGTGCACTGTTAGGATTTAAGTCAAAAACAACCTTCTTGATCTCTTCTTCTCTTGGATCAGTAGTGAGGGCATCATTGTCTTTGTCTGTAACCTCTTGATGTATACAATCTAAGTGATGGAGTTGTGGATCCCTATCTTCCCCAAACAGATTCTCAAAGTGTTTAACAGCTTCATCTCCAATGTCCTTATCTCCAGAAATCCACTGACCTTCTTGATTTTTTATTTTATGTAATGTAAGTCTCCTTGTTCTGTCATTGATCATTGAGTGGAAATATTTAGTATTTGAGTCACCTTCATCGAGCCATCTTATACTAGCCTTCTGTCTTAGAAGAGAATCTTCACACTTAAGCCATTTAGAGTAAATAGCTTGAGCTTTATGCATTTCTTCCCTGGCCTCATCTCTATTGTCATCAATATACTTATCTTCTAGTAGTTGCATCTTGCTTTCCCATTCCTTAACATGCTTCTGAATATCCCCTATTTGTTCTCTAGACCATTTGCTGAGATTTTTTCCAAGAAGTTTCAGTTTTTGTTGAAATTTCCACATAATGTTGCCTTGAATGTCTTCTTGCCAACTATTTTGAACAATTTCTTTGAACTGAGGTTGATCAGTCCAAAAATTTAGAAACTTGAAATATCTCATCCCTTGGAAATCAGTGTTAGAACATCTTACTAGCATTGGGGTATGGTCTGACCCTGTGCTAGCTAGGTGTTCTACACTGGTTCTAGGGTATTTTGCAGTCCATTCTTGGTTAATAAAAACTCTATCAAGTCTTTTCCAGATTCTGTGTCCCATGTCCCTGGCATTACACCAAGTAAATCTAGGACCTGAGAACCCTGCATCCACCATACCACACTCTTCCATACTGTTTATAAAATCCCAACTCTTCTGCATTTTATGAGGATTTCCTCCTTTCTTTTCATTTGCATCCATAATAACATTGAAATCTCCAGAGATACACCAAGGGCCACCCACCAAGTTGTAGGAGTTGTGAAGGCTTTCCCATAAAGGTTTCCTCAAATGTTCCTTGTCTTTAGCATACACAAAGGTCATATAAAACACATCAAAGTTGTCTTTCTGCTTGAATTTCATTGTAACTTGTTGAGTGTCATTAGAAATTTCGGAAGCCTCAAATAAAGAGGTCCAAAAAATCCAAATTTTGCCATTGATGTTACTGCAACAACCATTCATACCAATCCATCTTTTGTATAAAGTGATGAAATCTTTGTCAACAAAAGGTTCCAAAATAGAAATAATTTGAAGCTTGTTCAGCTTTGTAAGGAATTTAAGTCTTTCAAAAGCCCCTCTGGACTTTACCCCTCGAATATTCCATATAATTGTGTCAATCATGGACCATATTATCAGAGGCACTGCTTTTGGATGCCTTTACCTTTGCCCTAGTAAGTGGACCTGTGAATTGTTTTTGCTTTCCATATCTGAGTCATCTGTTTCTTGGAGAGAGATTCCCTTTCATTATGACATCCTTTCTGAATTGAATAATTACGTCTTCTGTTTCATCTTCTTGCCATGATGTACTGGGAGCAAAAGCTTTGATTAGCTCTTCTTCATCTGTGGAGTTGCATTCTTCATATTCATCTTCCTCTTCCTCTATAGTATTACTTTCTTCATTGATTTCATCCAATGAGTCTTTTAATAGTGTCATTGTTTGAATAGGAGACATACTAGAGAAAGAAAGCCTATCGGAAGGAAGTATACCAGTTGGAGCTGATCTATTAAGCATTAATTCTTGACTCCATAAATTAACAGTAAGGTTGATACCAAGTTGGCTCTTGGCCTTTTCCACTTTCTCAGAATCTGAAATAATAAAACCATCATCCTGCACAGTAGTATTAGGGGGCAACTGGTTGTCCCGATATTTAGATTCTTGAGTTTGATCATCATTGGTCAAAGGCTTATACTGAGATACAGGAGTGTCCTGATGCTCTATGGAAGAGGAAGCATGAGACTTGGATTTTGGAGGAGAAGAAGGGACATTAGAATTGAATGAACTTTTTCTATTTAGAGCTAGTGAGGATTCAATAGGGCTTGGAGGGTATTGAAATTTAGGATTTTCCTCGTTTTGCTGAGAAGTGAAAAGCTGGTTTGAAGGTGGCTGGAATTCATCTTGTAGTTGATTCAAATGTTGAAAGGAATTCTTCACTGGTATGGAAGTGGCAAGTGGAACTGAGATGGAGGCATTTACTTTTTCAACCAAGTTCTCGGCTCCTTCCTTATTGATCTGACTCTGAGGTTCAATAGTAACCACAGTATTTGATTCCATAAGCTGTAAAAGTTGATCTTGTTTTTCCACCTGACTTTTGGGATTTATAGGCTTAACTCTCCATTGCATAAAATTCTTTTTTGATAGGTTAGCTCTTATCCCATTATGAATGTTATGTCTTTTCTTAGTCTTGACCTTCTTTTGGGCATACGAGTGAAACGGAAAGGCGAGCTAGGAAGATTCATTCGTTTTAACCTTATATTAAAGTCGATGGGACGACCTGCTCTTTGATCAAAGGTCTCTTAAATTTCTGGGAATTCTGGATATTTTGGACTTGTGTTTGCACAATTTGCCTTTTAGGAAGCCTATTGTGATTGGATTTGTTCAAAGTAACAATAATAGGATTAACATCCTGTTTCTGATCTGTCGATCTGATCTGAGGGCCATGCTCACTTCTATTCCCTCTAATGGGAGGTTTGTAACTCTTTTGATTAACCATACATACATCTTCATAGTGGCCTTGGTTTTTGCATTTGAAACAATAATCAGGGACAAATTCATACTCTATTACTTGGTAAAAACCACCACATTCAATCCCTTCAATGTTCCTAATACCAACCCATACAGAATCCCTTCTTTGCTTAGTAAGATCGATTGCAACCAAGACTTTAGCAAAATTAGGTCTGGATTTAAACTCAGTTGCTTTATCTATCTTGAGTAAAGTCCCAATAGGAGAAGTAATTTGCAACAGAGCGTCCCAATTATAATAATGCCATTTAAGCTCAGGGAGATTAATTAATCCAAACAGGGTAAGGGGTGTTTCCTCCTCTGGGTTAAAATCAATAATCCAAGTTACCAACCGCATTAGAAAACCCAAAACCATGAATTTTCTTTTCGAGTGTTCAAGTAATCCTCTTCTAGAGTGAAAGCCATGAAAATATGTTTATGATTGTAATGACCGATGTGTACCTTGCTTTTGGTTGTGAATCTAGCTATAAAATCACTTCTGATTTCTTCTATTGAAGGTCTTCCATGAGAGAATTTGCCAATAAGGGTAAATTTACAGTCTTTTGCAAGTTCGATTTCCTCCTGAGTAGTGAAAAAAATCGCTGTTTTTCCCTTGTGAATCTCCGGCGGTCTGTAAATTAGCTTTGTTTTAGTTGTGGGAATCGAATTGGGAATTAGCGTAGAAGCATAAGAAGGACCGTAGAGGCCATTGGTTGGCTCCCTAATGGGTTCGGTCGCCTTTACTGGAGGAGGAATATGTGAAGTGTTCATGCCGGAGGGGCGGTAGAAAAGAGCCGTTGTCGGTAAAATATAGCTATTAGGACAGTTGATGTTAAAAAAAGCTCTTTTATTTGTATCATCAGCTACATATTTATTTTATTAATTAGCACTTAATTACTCGGTCATATTGGTAAAAAAAAAAAAAAAAGTAAATTATAACACAAAAACAGAACTATAGTCTCCACATTTACACGCAACAATGAGTTTATGTTCTATATATTGATGATGTAAAACAATATTTACACAATTAGGTCATTTAATATGTAATTAAAACTAAACCTCTTGCTAAGTATTAATTCGGATTTTCTAACCAGAAAAAAAAAAAAAAAAAACTACTCCCTTCGTCCCAAAAAATTGTTTTAGCTAGTTTGACTTGACATAGAGTTTAAGCAATAAAGAAGGACTTTTAAAATGTGTGGTTCAAAACAAGTCTTAGATATTTGTGTGGCTTTAAATCATCTCATAAAGTAATTTATTTTCTAAATATAGAAATTTGTCAATCTTCTTGGGACAAACTAATAAGGAAAGTAAGACAATCTTTTTGGGACAGGGGGAGTAGTTTTTATTATGTGTATAACCCAATACTTATTATTTCTTTCATTTGTTAATTAGTTTATAAAGCACCTCTATTCTATTACTTGAAACAAACAACTCTATCCAAGCTTGTTGGACCACGTGATGAACGGCTGATGTTCTAAGATCATCTATGTAATGATATGTCGTGTTAAAGCAGACAGAGAATACATTCCCTAATAAGGACATTAGTTATGCTTTCACGTACGCTTATAATATATACTAGTTTCTGGATATGTGCGTTTCATGCTAATTAATATATACAAACGGTATAAGTAATATTAAAATTACAATATAATCATTATTGATAAATTTGAAGGGAAAATGACTTTATTATTGTATACTAAGTGATTAGATATAATATGAAAAGTTGAATAACTAAATTTAGTTAGATAGGTACAATGTATAATGAGCTAACTTTGACGTTATTAGGAAACATTCTCTCTGAAAATATGAAAACATTTTATTAGAAAGCGCAAGAAAATAAGAAGTATTGCAGCATTCATTCAAAATATATTTTTTCCCCTATAATCTTTTACCTTTTAAATAAATTTCTTATATTTATCCTTACAAAGTTTCAAGTTTTCCGAAAAGGATAATAATCTGTAATTATTTATGGTTCCGCGTAATTTTTTTTTAACACTTTAATATTCAAGTTGACGAAGAAAAAGTATTGACAATTATTTTCTTATTATTGCCCAAAGAGGCTGCAGAAGTGCATAGGTGCCATTTACTTTTGTATTCAACTTATTTTCATTTTTATGATTAATCAAAAAATGAAAAAATAAAAGAGCAATTTTTGCACTTAATGTGTCACTGGTCAACAAAGCTCGAAGGGACCATAGGAGATTAGAGTTCAAATGGGAAAAAGGCTAAGTGATTTTATGTTCTTACTCAGCTGGTGGCCTTTATTCTAGATATTTTGACATGGAACAGAACTGCAATATGCAAACTGCTAGAATGTAACTTATGCAAGAAAAAAGATAAACATTTAGTTCAATGGCTACATGATAGGGGATGATCAATGCGGGAAACTACTACATGACAGGCCGTTTGGGTAGCTCAGAAGATTTTGAAAGCTAGAAAGTATCTGCAGGTGGCTGGCTATATGAAAAATGACCCGATTCAAATATATACATGCCTTCTCCATTAAAGAGATGTACTCGAAATCGAGGGGACATTCAAAAATAGTGCCATTTAGAGAAGACTGTTATGTAATAATCTGGGATATATCAACAAAATGGATCTTTATTTTGCGAGAGGCTTGCCCTTTTGAGAGTAATAGACAGTGCAATTATTTGTCCTTTGTGTGGTGTTGAGAATGAAAACATATTACACCTCTTATTTACCTGTGAGATACTTGCAAATGTCTATAGTAGATTGGTACAATGGCAAGGAATCGTCAGGAGGTGAGTAAGAGGTGTAATATATTTTCGTGCAAACTATGGATTATAATTTTCTCAATCTTTCTTTTAAAAAAAATTGAATCATTAGCTATGTTGACTTGTAGTATGTTTCGTGGAGTTCTGAAATATGCAAACTTTATTTTAAAATATTTGAAATATATATACCCGGATTCATGATCAAAATTAAGTATTTTGACCTTCGTGCTCCGAACACCTTCACATAATTTGCGACTAGTGGACTAATAAACATTAAGGAAATTTCTCTTTCATTTAACAAACATAGACAACCTCAATTAACAAGAGAAAACATAAAACACTTTTGAAAAAAAATGGTATTACATTGGTGGATCGGAAAGGGGAAGGGAAAAGGAAAAGGGGAATGAGAATCAGAGAGCCAGCTCAGTTATGCCAATAAGGCATCTGCCTTTGGGGGGCCCAAATTTTACCAAAAATGAATTAGATGTTAATTTTTTCTTCAAGAAAATGGATTATTTACGATAAATAGTATAAAATTTTATAAAATATATTATTTTATTCTCTTTAACCTTTTTCAAAAAGAAGAAATCAAGAAAACTTTATTTTGCCTTCTTACATTCTTTACGCTAACACTCGCATTATTTTATTCACTTTAAGTTCTTTTGGACTCATTTTCTTTAACTCTCTAACAAGTTAGAGTAATACTCTTGTAAAAAATAAGAGTCAATAGTAGAAAAGTGTTTTGAATAAAGTTAAATGCAAGTTCTTTTTTCGTTTCTTCCCGCAATATTTGAAAACCTAAGAAGAAACGAAAAAAGAATTTGCATTAACTTCAGGGTATGGTATCGATATTATACGTGGGACAAACAAACTTACCATACGTGCTCCACCCAAACAAAATACCATATCCTAAAAAATCACTAATTGTCCACATCAATGTTGTTCTCATTTTGAACCTTTCAGTTGACAAAGCATCAAAGGTCTGAACACCATCCCACAACTCCTTCAATTCATCAATCAAAGGTTGTAAGTAAACATCAACATCATTCCCTGGCATTCTCTTACTTGGAATTATCATTGAGAGAATGAAGTTAGATTGTTTCATGCATACCCAAGGAGGGGTCTTGTACGAAATGAGAACCACTGGCCAAATGCTATGATTAGCGCTCATATGTCCAAAAGGATTGAACCCATCACTCGCTAAGGCAAGATGGACATTACGTGGATCTTGAGAAAATGTGAAGTCAAACTTTTTCCATGCTTCAGCATCACTTGGATGCCTCAATAAGCCATCCTTATGGCAATCAACACTATGCCATCTCTTATCAGTGGATGTCTTACTAGACATGAACAACCTTTGCAGTCGTGGAATTAGAGGAAAATAACGAAGAACTTTTGCAGGTTACGGTGTCTTCTTTTTCATTTACTTTAAGATCACTGGAAAAAAATTTCTTAGCATTAACCTTCCATCTAGATGTGCTACATTGCTTGCATTCTTGTCTTTCTTTATCTGCTCCCCTGTATAACATGCAATCATTTGGACATGCATGTATTTTCTTATAACTAAGACCAAGTTTTTTAATAGTTTTCTTGGCCTCATGGAATGACTTGGGGATCTTTGCATTCTCAAAGGCATCATGCAATAGCTCTATTATCATCATCATGGCCTTATCACTCATCCCACACATGCACTTAATGTGATAAAGTCTCACTAGAAAAGACAACTTTGAGTACTTCACACACCCTTGATAAAGTTCTTGTTCCCCATCCCTCATTAACTCATAAAACTCTTTAGCTTTATCATTTGGACCATCAGGTAAAAGCAACGTGTCATTTTCGCCTTCGCTTACTAGTCCATGCGATGTGACATGTTGTTGGTTTGCAGGTTGTCCATAGAAATTGAAAACATCATTAACCATGTCTTGCATTGGATTATCACGAGCTTCAATATGTTGACTTTCATGTCTAATGGCTAAAGTTTCTCCTACATCCTTCTCACCATGTAATAACCAAATAGTGTAACATGTCAGAAAAGGGCAGAACAACAGATGATCGAACACCTCTGCTCTTGTCTGATATAGTCTAAACCTACAACTAGGAACAAGGACACTTAATCCTATTATCAGATGACGCATTAGAAAATGCAAAGTCTAAAAATATTTGTAGCCCTTTCTTATACTCAAGTGTAGTATGAGGCTTCAGTATCCAACTCTTATCCATCTTAAATCGACAAAGGTTCAAACAGTATCAAGTACTTGCTGGTAAGTTAGGAAGAAACTGAGTTATAATACACACAAATATAGGTTATCATCCCAACCTGAAACACAGTCAATAATAACTCCCTCACATCAATGAAGATGACTCACAACTGTATTTTTTCAGAATTAGCCTAAAAATTTACCAAAAGTTCATAAATCACTTTTGACATGGAAACAAACCAAAACAAAAAAGGAAACAAGAGAAAATAAACACCCTAACAAGAGAGCACTTAGATTCTCAAGCTAATAGACATGTAAAATGAACTCAAATAACACTAGCTAGGGCTTAAATTAACAATATACTTACAATTTAGGTTTTAAAGGAATACAACCAAAGATTAAAAGCACAAATTAGGGAAAATCACAGCCTATAAATTTCAAACTCATTAGAACAAATTCTAGGTTTGAATTTCGTGTAGATTGTTATAGTGACTTAGATTGAAGCAGTCTGAGAAGAACAATAAATTAAAAAAAAAATCAACATAAAAAAAGGAAAAATCACATTTTCACATACATTCCTTTACAGCTATCAGTCCCAATTTGGCCAATCGGAACACGAATTGGTGAAATCGGTACACAAAATTTCATTAGAATTGAGGAAAGTCACTAGTCTCTTCATGCATGAACCCTAGATAATCATTTAAGCTATTTAAAACCCTAGCTAACTGATTTAGCAATAAGAATTGATCCTAATTAAGCTAAACTGATTTAAAACCTTAGCGATTAGGGAAACAATTCGTCGATTTCACAAAATTGGAGAAATAATTTACCGATTTCACAAAATTTGGAGAAACAAGTATCGTTCAACTTCAATTTATTTAGCTAAACGATCAGAACTTTGCAGAAATAAACTTACATTTCAGATTTCACAAAATTTGGAGAACTTTTTGAAGGT
The DNA here is from genome assembly GCF_029784015.1 of Lycium ferocissimum. Lineage (NCBI taxonomy): Eukaryota > Viridiplantae > Streptophyta > Magnoliopsida > Solanales > Solanaceae > Lycium > Lycium ferocissimum. The sequence continues at coordinate 22,755,036 of NC_081345.1, read as the reverse complement.
TTTTGATGGAGAGAGAGTGATTTGAGTGTGTAGGAGAAAAGAGTGATGCGAGTGTGTAGGAGGAGTGTAGAAATATCTATGTTAACACTTAAGTTGTGAGGTCCATGTAGTTGGTGTAATTTAAGTTGTAGCGAAATTAATAAAAGTAGTATGTTATTTTAAAAGGCCAAACCATCACAAAGTCAAAATAAACTGCCGGGAAAAATTAGAATTAATGAAATCGCTGGGAAATGAAAATAAACTGCCGGGAAGTCATATAATTTTATGGCTATTATTGAACCGCCATGCCAACCGCTGGAAAATAAATATATAACAGCAGTTTCGTCAAACTGCCCCAAATAAACCGTAGCTAAGGCCCTTTTTTTTATAATGTAATAAAAATAGTGACCTATTACAATATGTATTATTTTTACATTGTCAGTGTATATAACATCAATTATTCTTATTTGCAGTATGTTAGAGATTCCAATTAAAGTAACTCTCTATATCAGGCAAGTGTCCGCATGTTAAAATGTGTAAAGGGAAAGACTTAGAGAGGAGCACATCAATTTACTTGCCATACAAGGCTCAAATTTGCAAAAAAAAAAAAAAAAAATTATGATGGGTGAGGCACAACGAACAATAATTGTGTGAGGGCACCCTCCCCTTATGACAAGTGTTTTTCTGGGTCCCACTGTGTCAGCACACTCTTTTTTTCACCTTCATTCCTCAATTTCCCCTCAATTCTGTTTTTTCTTTTTTAAAACTTTTTGTTCTTCTCTTTTATTCTGCAGCATCTTTTTTGTATTTTAATTTATCTTCCCTTCTCTGTTCATATCAAATTTAAAACGGAATAATTACCCACTGAATTAATGACATACACTCTCTTTGCCATGTGTTTTATCTCTTTTCCTTTTTTTTTTTCCTCTTGTGTTTCCTTTTAAAATAAAAATAAAAAACTGAATTTTCATTAAAAAAATGAGTTTTAAAACCCGTCTTTTTTTTAATTTGAAAATTTGATTTTTTAAACTTTAAAAAAAATAAAAAATAAAAAAACTAAAAACATGGATTAAAAAAGAATTCTTTTTAAAAAAAGGATGATAAAACCCGTTTTTGAAAAAAGAAAAAAAGCGTTATTTTTTTTAAATATGGAAAAATGGATTTGTTAAAAATATGGAAAACTTGATTATTTTTTTAAAATGATTTATTTCATTTCTTGGTGTGATTTTTCAAATAAAATCCGGAAAAATGTTTTTCTTGCCAAAATATCTTTTATAAAATTTTGAAAAAATTAATTATTTTCTTAACATGTGGAAAACTTTCTAAATGTGGAAGACTAGGATTTATTTTCAAATTTTTAAGAAAATAATTTTTTTAAGTTGATTCTCCAGAGAGTTCTCTTTGACATCGGGGGGGGTAATTATTCAAAATAAGATTATTAAGGGCATATAAATTTTATAAAAGGTCACATGATTATATCTTTTTTTTCATATCAAATAGAGGTAAATGAATCAATCCAAACTCCGATTTTATCTATCAAATCACCCTTTTGGGTTGATTTTTAAACTTCATAACTTAAGAATTCTAATGATAATTAACTGTTTAGGTATCGTTGGGGTTTGATTTAATTTTTTGAGGTGTGAAACAAAATATCTTAAAGATCTAATTTTTTCGGGGGTACAAGGAATAATTTTTTTTAGTTGATTTAGTTGAGGGGTACAAGGATTATTAAGGGCATATAAATTTTATAAAAGGTCACATGATTATTTTTTTTCAATTATAACTTTATTTTGTAACATAAAAATCACAAAACTCTTACTATAGTAACGTAAAAGTCACAATGACCGGAAGCTTAACCTTCCAATACACGGAGTATTTAGCCCTTTTAATCTAATAAATATTTATAAACGTAATTTTAATTTCACACTCATTAAAGCCAGTACTATAGCTCCAACCAGGTGATTATTAGGCTAATACTAAAAATCTCGAGCGGAAAAAGGTGGAAGAAGACAGAAAAGACTTTAGCTTTGTTTAGCGGGAAAAAAAATGTTATTTCTAAAGATAAATCAATGTAAAGTCTGAGACACAAAATAATTCACCTACTTCATAACAATTTAAATATCTTAGTCTAAGTCAATTCATCAAATTATGACTCCAATACAATTGAAGAACACAAATAAGTTAATTCAACCGTGTTTTTGGTGTTGCAAAGAAAACTCATTTTCTAATTAATACACCAAATTTATAGAGCGGCCCACAAATACACACTCGCCCTCCTTAATTTACTGAAGTCTAAAATTCAACCCCAAAAGGATGACATGTATATTAGGAAACACAGGAAAACAAAAGGGGATAAAGTTCGGTTTTGGATTAATTCACTTACCTCTATTTGATATGAAAAGAGAAGGGGAGTATAAATTAAAATACAAAAGAGGTGTTGGAAAATAAAAGAGAAGAACGAAAAGAAGAAAAACAAAATAGCATAATGGATGGGAAATTGAGAAATGAAGATGAAAGAAAGAGTGCGCTGACAAGGTGGCGCCAGAAAAACACTTGTCACAACTATTATTGGTTGTGCCTCACCCCCATTTTTTTTTTTTTAAGGAAACAATTAAGGGTCAATTATACTATTAACTATAGCTAGCTAGATGCCCTTTAATTATTTGTAGAGTTTCAGCAAGACCCTTGTGTATATTCAAACCTACACCAATTCCTTTAATCTTATTAGAATATATTCTATCACTACTTTCAGTTACAAGCAATTATATTTTAATATCAAAAAGCTACTTTTATCTGTTGTCATCATGCTGCATATTGATTTCTATTAGCACGTGACTTTTAGCACTTAATTACTGATCAGTCATATTGGTAAAAATAAATAATAAAACAAGTAAATTATAACACAAAAACAGAAATATAGTCTCCACATATCGACGCGCAACAAAGAGTGTTAGTTCTATATATTGATGATGTAAAAAAATATTTACACAATTATGTCACTTGATAGGTAATTAAAACTAAATATCTTGCTAAGTATTAATTCGGATTTTCTAACAAAAAAAATCTTTTTTTGTAATTATGTGTATAACCCAATACAATAATATCTTTATCTTTCATTTTTTAATTAGATTATACCATGATATCCATGTAGGAGAGTATATTTGATATAGTTATAAAGTAAATGTTTTTCTAAATTCCAAGTGCATAAACCCAAACAATATTTATTTTTTTCTTCTTTTAGTATTTGAAATTTCAATATTTTTGTACATCAAGTAATATTATAGATAGGTGTGAATGCAACAATCTAGTATAAAGGTGATATTTTAGCTATACGAATCCATTCGGGATGAACTCGGAGTGATAAACGGTAACGTTTGAAGTCAAAAAAAGTGAAGTTAACAAAGAACTAGATTAATCGGAAACATCGTGGCTAAATATAGAATATGACCATTTTCTAATTGGTTAGTAATTTGAGAAAACTCAAAAACGTGAAAGTTATAGGCCTATTGAAATACCTTTCCAACCATATATTATGGAACTCAAACGGATATGTGTGAAAATATAAGTTATGGTGGCTTGACACATTTTTTAGGATTGCTCTATCATGACTTATTGGGCTTCCGGTTTTTTTTTTCCTTGTCTTGTGACGGCGCGCACCGCAAATAATATCTCTACCTCCCCGAATGTTTCGTCCACTCTATTTTTTTAAAGCCCGAACTCATTATATTCATTCCGCCATCGATGTTAAACCATTTTTTCTAAAGAAAAGATATCCACAAAGAATTCTCGAATATAGTTATAAAGTAAATGTTTTTCTAAATTCCAAGTGCATATTCCAAACAATATTCATTTTAATCATTAAGGTAAAATTCCAATATTTTTGTAACATCCTTCTAAGTCAATTCCAACATACGTTCATGATCATTAATACAAGAATTCATCATTCTTAACATAGGGTTTTCAAACCAAAACCTATCTCAAGGTTCAAGAATTCAAGATTTTGGAAATCTTGCGGTATTTCCGTTAGTAATTTGAAAAACTCAAAACGTCTTTAATTCAAGTTTTGGAGCGACTAAGGTATGTGTGAGTTACTATCTACGTATGGGAACATCATTGTTCTTCCCCACGCCGCGTATCATAAATTATGACTCTTTACGAAAACTAGGGTTTTATACCATGTTCATGATAACCCTAGGTCCATGTCCATGATTATATTATGTATGAATTGTTATATTTATTCCCATTGAGTTCTTAATATTTCTTTACGAAATTAAGAATGTCTCGTAATCCCTAAAAACTTCATAAATCTCATTCCATGGGTTCATGCAAGTCAATTCCAACATACGTTTATGATATATTATGCTATTTTCAAGAAAATGCTATACATGTTTTGGAAGTTTCTTCAAAGCTCAAGTCTTTAATTCATGATATCCATGTACTAAGGTATGTATAGTTACTATCTATGAAAACCATTGTTCTTCCCCACGCCACTTATTTCCATAAATTATGATTTTTTTGCTTTAATTCACTAGAAGGTTTCTATATAGCATGTTCATGAAACTACGTAGCGTACCATGATTATATTATATATGATCGTTATAATTCCATGATCTCTCGTTCTTAATATTTATCCTTTCATATTTTATTAAATCTCAAGTTCTGGCAAGGATCGAGTGTTATCTTTGAAAAACACATATATCTCATTCCATTGGACCATGGATGCTAGTTTATGATATATTATGCTATTTTCAAGAAAATACTATACATGTTTTTTCATGCAAGCATGTTATATATATATATATATTTGTGTGTATATATATATATATATATATATGTGTGTGTGTATATATATATGTGTGTGTGTATATATATATATATATCTCCACCCATGTGTGTATATATATATATATGTGTGTGTATATATATATATATGTAAGTGTGTGTGTGTGTGTATATATATATAAGTGTGTGTGTATATATATATATATGTGTATATATATATATATATGTATTCATGTTCATGACCAGGTTTCGGTTCCTATCATTATTATTTCACGTCCCATATTGTTATATTCGTTGCTTTACGTACGACATTCAAAGTGCGCGTCCACTCCCTTTCTATTGCCCGGGCTCGCGTTTCATGATGCAGTGCGGTTACGGGACGACGTATGTGTTCGGTAGAGAGACACTCGTATTAGCTTATTGGTGAGCCCCCATCTCATTCGGGGTTTAGTCAAGCTCTTTGTTTTATAATTAGTTAAGGCGCATCTAAGGTATGTTGGGGGCCTTGTCCCCGACAAAAGCATGTTTTTCCTAGCCGGTCGATTTCATGATAGAGGTTTCATAGACTAGACAAATCGGTTATGTTATGTCGGACTTTCGAGTCGTATAGCCATTTTGGCTTATTCATGTTATTTTACACACTCATGTTTAAACAAGTATTTTTATTAAGTATTATGACTTATTACGTTTTATAAAGGCTCATCATGCATTCACGTTATATTCCTACATGTTATGCCTCATGATGATCAGTAAAGCCATGTGGTTTGCTCGGTCACACGCAATAAGGCACCGAGTGCCGTGTTTCGCCCAGCCATGGTTGGGCGTGACAAAGCTTAGTATCGAGCCTAAGTTCAAGTATCTTAGGAGTCTATGAAATCATGTCCGATGGGGTCAACTTTTATATGTGTGTGCGCGCCACACATATAAACGATTGATCACCAAGACATTTAGTATTGTCTCACTTCTTTCAACTCTAGATCGTGCAATAGAGCGTGTTCTCAAAAATCACTCGAACTCATGTGTTGTTTCCCGTTCTACCGAATACGCCTCGTCTCAATAGATGAGAAAGATGTAAATCTAATCATTATCGATGTGTTAATTTCGGATAGAGTCATCGGGAATTATTCTAACTCGTGCGTATTGTGCCCTTTCGTAAAAATGTCCACTAAGAGAAAGGAAACTTCGAGCCTCGAGGGCTACACCGTTGATGCGACCCCGGGACGGACTCTCGGACTCGAGAGTTCTAATTATTCGATTCCGCGACCGTAGGTCATCGAACACAGCAATTACCACTAATGCCCGGTTCGGACCAATGTGAGGAAGAGGGGTTTTCATAATCCTATTTGCGGCCAAGTGTAATAAGAGACATCGGGGTGTGCCACTATGGCACCCATAGATGTTTCGGGTGTAGCCGGTGGTCCTTGTCTGAAATGTTGCCCACGAGTGAAGCGGAGGTAACAAAGGTTTTTCGCACCCCATTTGCAATAGGTGTGGAAAAAAACACGCAGGAATGTGTTGGATGGGTTTGGGTGTGTGCTATAATTGTGGTCTCCAAGGCCACATACAAAGAGAATGCCCTTCAGTAAGGTATAGTAGTAACACCAAAGGTGGTAGTGCAATTCATTCCCCCCGGACTGTGCGTAGCTAATTCAACAACACCTTTCACACCGTAGTACTCGGCACCTAACGCACGACAGGGGGCTGAAGTATTAGGATCAGGTGATCAAACACGTTATCATGATATGGTAGATGTGGACTCAGGGTGCCGTCACATGTGTCATAGGTATGCCAATAATTTCCCTTATCCACATATGAGATATTATGCCTTAGATCTATTATGTCTATGTGGTTATTGTCTGAATTGAAAGTTCAAAGTAGAGTTATTTTTTTTCTCTTATCTTTTTGTTATTTTCCCTTGAGGATGTAGGACCAGGCTTTAGGATAATAGTGTACATGGCTAAAAGGAAGTAGTGATGTGATAGACTAAAAAGTATAATCGAGATGATATTATATTGAATCTCTTGGTATAGTCTGAACTTGTGTAAGTGTTTTGGCGTAATTATAGGGTTTGGTGTTAGTAAGTTGCCACAAGAATATTATTTTTGATGGGTAATAAAAGAGGTAGGTAAGAGATAAAAAGACAAGTTTATGGGATAGTCTTAGAGATAGAATAAAATTTAGAGAAAATTATAGAATAAAATTTAGAGAAAATTAGCAGAACGATTAGATGACCACTTATCACTAACTTAAGAGATCTACGAGCTTTAAACGTCATCTTTTGAAACTAAGAGAGGGAGATACATGCGTAGGTCTTGAAATAGATTATGTGTTTCGTAAGTTCATAGGTGTTAAGGAGATTATGTCAGAGGATCACGGTTTCATGTAGCTAAGATAAAGTGTGTAGAATTCATTTTTGTCATGCCGTTGAGATCAAGTACTATGTAATTATGTTATGAGATAAAGTTCTAGATCGAATAGCGGGTTTTAAAGGTATAACGGTTCCAATTCCGGTGAGTAATTCATGTACTATATGGTACCAATGCCCAGACATACTCTACTCGTGCCTTTCGTACCTATATCATGCCCATGTTAGAGATTTACACTCTACGTTTAAGATACAAGAATTAAGACTTCATACGATAGTAAGCAATGCATGGGAATGTCCTTTCATGTTTCACACATCAGGTGTGCTCATGTCTAAAGTAAAAAAAAATAAAAAATACGCCCATTCAGGTCTCACGTATCTATCATGCTTTTATACCCATGTCCATGTTCTAGTTTCATAGTACTTTTTGAATATGATGATGATTTTGATAAGGATAAAGGAGAAGGTAATGTCAACGAAAAGTCCTATACGATCTACATTAGAGGGGAATGCCTAAGGTAAATGTCTTATTTTTACCCTTACGATTATGATATCCATGTTACCACGTACTCGTGCCCCAATCCATTTCTTTATGCATCCCACTTATAGCGGTATCGTAACAATGATGTTGTTAGATAATGACGAAGGTGAATCAAGATGGATGTCCTACCCATGATTCTATGTAATTCGTGCTTATGTTTCTCTGGCTAATGTTTTAAACCATCTCGTAGCTTGGCACAAAGGATGCCCTTATCTTTTTGCTAAGTATCTATGCCTTGTTATGTTCAAGGTGACTTTCTACCCATGTCTTAGATGCTCGAGGAAAAAATTATTCATGCCTATAATCCATTCTTTCATGAACCTTATTTATAATAAGGGCGTTTACTCACGGTGATAAGAGTAAGCTATGTTGAACCATGACCTATTCTTTTGGTATATCTAAGTTCTAAAGGTAATGCTTTATCCATGCCTATGTCTCGACTCAAGAGTGAAGCCTCAAATTGTGCTTCATGCAAGTCACACTTATACCTTAGTCTTACTTCAATGCTCATGAACTCAAGTCCATATGCCATGGTATGCAGGTACTCAAGTAAACGCCATGTTTTTTGTGTACCCATTCCCATGTCGTGCTACTCACGTATTCAGGTTTTATGTCATGTTAATCCCGTTTCCATGTACGCATGCTCCAAGTTATGTCCTTCATGTTCAACGTACCCATGTCCTTCCTATACTCTAAAATGAAGCATTTCACATAATTTGTACCTACAAATTCCTTTCCTCTATGATCCTTTATGATCCACTCACGATAAGGGACCGATGAATGAAAAGCAAGATAATCTAAGTGTCACGACCCCGATTCGCCGAGTCATGGTGTGCACTGCACTATCCCTCGCTAGTGGCGAACCACGTTACTATTAACAAGTTAAATAAACGAAAAATTGAATAAGAATAAGTTATCAAGTCTTAAATACTTATCATAACTAGAAATGTCACGACAACCCGAAAATACGGTCAAAGGGCCTGAGAAGCGCTAACATAGTACGGAATAAAAGTACGAAAATACCCCGAAAGGCTACGTACGTACGCTCGAACAAAAAAGCAACAGAATTAAATAAGAGGGTCCTTCGGGGGCTACGGATAGCAAGTAGCTACTTCGAATGACCGAAAGATGTCTCGCGTATCCGACAACGAGGCGTAAATTGGAGCACGGATCGTGCTGCGCTCGAACAAAAGTGCGGCGAGTAGTATCGTTACAACGTAGTCTTGGGTAAACGTAAGCATCATGGGGTACAATGATTAGATAACGCGTGAAGAAGTTGAGCCGACAAGTAACGCCTTAGCAAGCAATTGTGGCCACGTGTCGTATACAAGTAAAGTGTAATGAAATATTGAAATCAACCGAAGACAGATATAGTTCGCAATAATGGGTCAAATATATGAGTGGATGGATGCGTGCATTTGCGACGATCTCCCTCTCTCGGTCCACTCTCGTACACGCGAGCTAAGGGCGGTGCTTGCGGCTTGTGACCGCGCCGACCCGTGGCGAAGTCCATGTACGCTCATGCTGCGGCGAGGAAACCTCGGAGTGCATCAATCACTCTCGATCTCGCGGCAAGGACCTCGGAGTCTCTCTGTCGCTCTCGATCTCCGACAAAGACCTCGAGGTCTCTCGATCGCTCGCCTCGCCCCAATCATCGCGATATGTGTGTAAAGCGTATCGTGCATTGATATCGGTCTCGAAATAATATACCCGATATAAAATCAACAAGTACAAATCATACTACGTCGACATTTGTTCGATTATCAATATTACCGTTCATTTTATGTGATGAGTGAGAGCTAGTATGTGACGGAGAATCTGAACGGAGTGATAATCACGAGAAAATAACAACACATTTTGGCGACAAGCCTTGTTGTGAGCCAACCTAATTGGAATTCTTATTGCCTTTTGCATACGAAAGGACTAACATATTGTCCCCGAATCCAATTTCTACTGTACGTACGATTTTCTAATCGAGTCTAACTAAGTAGGCCATAACCTACCTCAATCGAAGCGGGTGCCACGAACGATCAAACTAATGCCTTCCCGCCTGCGTAGAGCCTGCGAACGATCAAAATCTATAAAATATGCGATCTACGTTAGAATACGAATCTAAGGACACACGTATTGCTATATTTATATTCGAAACCCAAAAAGGCACCCAGTGGCCTTGGGCCCTTCTGGGCAAGATTGGAATTTTATTGAAAAATAATTTCACCCGTTATCTAAGGATCATATATTTTTAAAATTGGTCAATTTCATCCATAAATGGACTCTCAAATCATTAATTCTCCTTTCTTAGGACTAGGACTCGAAACCTTTAATTACTCCAGTATCTTAACTTCGGACAAAAATCTAACTTTCCCCAAATTTAAATACCATGATTGGGGAA